>NC_054085.1:25051022-25103943 GCF_017562075.2 Anopheles merus
AAAAACGCACTTTGATCAGTAATCTGGTTTACTACCAAGCTGGAAACTAGTGTGAGCCATTTTTTTGAATCAAGCGAAAATTGTGGTAGAGGCTTGATTTTGTTTGTTGTTGCTAATGATTGCATTCTATGACGTGAATTGCAATAAACATATCTTTTCCTGGGTTATTTAATGATTTGATTTGTATAAAGGTATCTTTCGCCACATTTTGTAGGTCAAATTGCATACCTTTAGGAGTTTTTTTTTATTTAGAAGCTAACAAAGCGTCATCTTCAATTACGTTACGCTTAAATGGTAATTCTTTTTAATTTTTTTTTACTTTTTTTGAGGGATTTTGACTATTTCAATAAGGATAGAAACTATAAAAAAACAATATTGTGTAATTGATCTTACCTCAAGTATATGTCAGGTTGATTTTCCCGATCCAGCTTTCGCGCGGTGGTAGTTATTAGCCCTGCAAAATATAACAAAAAAGAATTAGCTAAAGCATCTACAGAAAAGTTAAACTATCACAATCGGGGGAGGGCAACAGTTAATCCCTCCCCCAAAAGTCCCAAAGTCTACAGATACTTTAATAAACCCACCGCCCACTGACGCAACGGAACGATTTAATCCTTTCTCCAAGGAGTGCTTTGAAAGCCAAAACCACCACAGAGCCACCACAGAGCCTTACAGTTGTTTGCAGTGGTGCCATGCCAAATCATCATTACGGGTTCACCTTAATCTTAGCCACCCCAGGGCAATACATAATTCAACACACACCGATATGGCCCACCCATACTCGGCGGCAAACCAAAGTAGGTGGGAGCAAGTTTCATTTCCATCGACGTTTGAAATGCAATCCGGTTCGGAAAAGCGTTCCGAACCGTTTGAACGTTCGCTAGGGCGATTCGTTACGCCTGGTGTTTGTGAGTGCTATGTTGTGTGCTTTCCTTCTGAAGTACTTTCCTCGATGGACGTCAACGGACACAACCTTCTCTATGTGAGTATGGGTGTGTGTGTGTTTTAGTGTTTTTGCGGTTTGATTCAACCATTCGATCAGGTGGGTGTACAATCGCTTTCGCCAGGGCTACTCCTTTTCAAGAGGGAATATGCGGCGAAGGCACAAAAAAAAACAAAACTAAAAGCTTTCCCCCCAGTCAGTGAGTATGGTTGTTTGTGTGAATGAGTGTGTGTGTGTGTGTGTGCAAAGGTAAGGCTAGAGAGGTTGTCTTCCACTTCAGCTCCAACTGCTGCTGCAACGAATTGACCAACCGTAACCGATCCAGCTCAACCCGTTCCCTCTTTACACGATGCGAAACGCTTCTTGACGGATATGCGCTCGGTTCGGTGGTCCTTGAAACGATCCACTGGAAGCGTGTCCGGTGCCCGCCTGCCCCTGTGCAAAGCAAGCAAAACCACCGCCTCCCGCCAACAGGGTGTCAATTACAGTTCGCATCTTCGCACGGTACGTGGCCACGGTGGGTAAAGGTAACGTCTTCATCGATTACGGCGCGTTTTCTATGTCAATGGGCACTGCCAACCCGATCCCTCCTCATCCAGTACGGGATAAAACCATCACAATCGCGCACGTCGTTAACAGGCCCGCCGGGGCGAAACATAGTCACCGGGCTTTTCGTATCGATCCATATTATGGCTCCAATCGATATTGTTCCCGTGTTGACTTTTATGAGAAAATAATTGAATTTTAAAAGTGCATTTCTGGCGGCTGCTAGCTCAGCAGGGGAGGTTTGCTTGGCGGGTTTTGAAGGTGTTTCTTCGACGCCAGAAGCGTTGAGATTTACACAATGTCTTTCCCGCTTCCTTCCCGATGACGGTAATTAAAATGTGCAGCTTGCTAGAGCGCTACAGACAAGTTCCTGCTTACCGCTGGTGCTGTTGATGGCGAAGTTGCCCTCCGGATTGCCGGAGATAATGCGATAGGAAATCTGCTGCAGTGGATCGATATCTCGATCTTCGGCCGCTAGCTGCAGGACCTTCACGTTCGGCGGGTGCTTTCCGGTACCGAGGGATAGTACACGGCGTCCCGGTGAGCGGCACGTTATCGTTTTCGTTCTGCACCTCGATGTAAACCTGCAAGAGGGGAGCAGTAGTGGGGGAGGAAAATGGGTTAATAAAGGCGCGGTTAGTTGCAAATAGTTGCTAACCAGGTTTGTGTTTGTAGCTCCTCACCATTAGGTTCGGAGTGTGGTAAAGCTTACCTGTACGCAAGAGTGCAGCGGAACAACGGCTGGTCCTGTGCGCAAACCGTCAGCCAGTAGTTCGGCTTCGTTTCCAGATCCAATGAGGCCAGTGTGCGTATCGTTCCTGAGAAAGAGAGGGAGAGTGAAGAAACATTGATGAAGAGATTACCACAAGCTTTAGTGTTTCAAGATCATTTAATTGCTGCATAGGAGGTCGTCAATGGAGCGATTGATTGTATCGTTTAGTAGTTATGTCTACCAAAGCACATACTCTTTGTCTACTGAGATCACTGCCGCACCAGAAGGTGTAAAGTTATTGAAAATCGGTCTATTATTATCAAACGGTTTTTTGCGCCTAAAGTTATGCAAAGTGCAGATGGAAAATTTTTTTCTTATTCGAATTTAGAGCATTTAATAGCTTGGAATGCCTTTACAAATTATACTCCTAAGGTTTATTATAACTTGAATAGTAAACCAAGTCATCTATTCCAAGCATGCAAACACATTCCTGCTTGAATGTGTAAGGTTCCACACATTGTCATGTTTTGCTGAGCGCCTATTGGTATGCAAAATGCGCTTATTAATCGTCGCAATTACATATGGGACATTATACAATAATGTGTTCACATTCATCAGGCATACAATCTCACCTACTTCGAATGATAAAAACTCACTAAAAAACCACAATACAGCATTTAGCTGGTAAACTTTGACGCTATAAATTTGAAACCTCTTAACAAATGCTTTAAAAAAATACATATAAATTTGAAATCTCTTAACAAAATGGTGAAGAAAAAGGACACGTTATCTTAAAGAGCCACGGCAATTTGTCTTTCCCACAAAAAACGCTGAAGAAAAACCTGCCCTAAAAAAAAAGCACCATAATTACCATCATCGCTTGCACAAGCATTAAGCGTACACCGCAAATTTCATGCAAAGAAATCATGATCTACGGCTTTACCAACTGAGCCGCCGAGCCTTACATCACACGCCCCGCTTTATGGTCGCTCATCACTCCCTGCTGACCGCTTTTATGTCCCTTGCCCCAGCTTACCCCCGGTTGCCGTTGTAAAATGCTCATTAAATCTCCCTCCCTTCAAGCCTGCTGCGTGCGCGCTGCCGCCCCGGTGGAGAGGAGAAAACTTGGACACATCATAAAAATCGTGGTCGGAAAATTCATCTTCCTAATCATTGTGCGGTCATTCTGTACCAAAACTCAGCGCCGTTTCGGGGCATAAGAAAGATGGATGATGGGGGGAACAATAGGATGAAAACAGCCACACACACAAAAAAAAAAACACAAGAAAAGATTTTCCACTCTGTGCTATGCTTTCATGCTGCCTCATCAGACACCTCGCCGCGACACCAGCTGGCAGGCAGTGGGGCATTCTTCCCGGAATCTGCTAATACCACACGACCCGTAAAGCACACTTTGAGGTTTCGCTCAATGCGCGCACGTCAACCGTACAGAGCACATGGAAATGTTGCGACCGCTCTGGGCAGACGAGACTAGCGAGCAGGAACGAATTCTAGCAACCATAATCTTTTGTTTCCTTGCGAATGTGGTTCTCCTAAGCAGAAGGTTTTTTTGGCGATTTTGCTTCATCTTTTTTCCAGTCTCTGTTTCGCGCCCGACTGACCAACTGGAACGGCTGGACAGCTGTGTGGTTGCCCTGCGCACAGCACACAGGGTACCGGTTATCATCGGAGCACACTTTGGGCATAAGATGAATGTCATTCCGTTGACAATGATCCTCCACGTCCACAACAAGGGACACCTCGGGGACGCCGGTCAACCATGTACGGGCAACGGGGGATGGTATGTTTTTGCGGGAGGATTAGTGTGATTACAGCGTGCTGAACTTGGGCCAATTTTTCGGTTGTTGTCTCTCTCTCACTCTCTATCTTCCTTCCCATACTTCGGCCAGACGTGTCCCCAGAACGGATCCACTCCAGCAGCTGCCAAGACAACGATGATAATGATAATAAGTAAAAGTCGCTGACGGGCTTGCTTCGATCGACGGGGACATTCGGCGAACAATGTGTACGGTGTGTCTCGCCCAGTGGACGGCCAGTCACACAGGATTGGCAGTTTGGAGAAGCGAACGACATTTGTTACGCTCAGCGGAGCGGCGATAATGGTTAAGGAAATACACCAAAACATAACAATGGCTTGTTGGGCGAAAGGCTTCCAAGATGGTTGTTTTTTTGCGTGCATATGATATCAACCGACCACCACCAGGGGGAGGTAGTGGAAGCACGAGAAACATCGATAAAATTGGCCACAAACTGATCAACAAAGCGTCTGCAGCCTTGTTGCGAGTGGTGATGCTTTGCACATTGTTTGGAAGATTCTGTGCAAAACGGAAGAAAAGAAAGGTACTTCTGAATATACAAAAAATTAAATTCTCCATCTTTATGAAATCCAATAACGTCGGGAGTAAAAAATCGAACGACGAGAAACAGCACCAAAGACTACCCAATACACTAAAAAAAAGTTGGCTCCAACGCGAACGTCAGTTGATATTGTTACAAAAAATTTGAAGGATGTTGTAACGAGTGAGGGTGAAACATAAACAAATATTGCATTGCACATCGTGAGAGCAATAAAACGCCTAAATGTGGACAATAGGCACATCAAATGACCATTAAGAATCGATGATGCTTTTATGCTCCTATGCGCCTTTTATTATAAAGGTTTGAAATAATCTTTAAACTACCATTGTTAAACTGCACCAATCAACGTTCTCTTTCTAGTTTAAATCTTAAAGATCAATTTTCTACAATCGATTATGCTTAGAATGCAATACAATACAATACAATCGAGATGATTAGAATGGTTAAACATTCTGTGGTTTAGTTTTTTAAATCGGCATTCAATTAGGTCCTTTTTTATAATCCATTCATTTGATATTCGATTATTAAAAAACGGATGGTAATTTGGAATGTATTTACAAACTTTTTTCGTCAGACTGCTTGTGGACGCGAATAAAATGACTATAAATAAATTATGGTACATTATGGCATTATGGTTCCTCTTAGAAGTCAATACCACAGTTCAGCGGCGAAACATTTTTAGATGTTTGAATGATTAAAAGATTATGCAGATCTTCTAACGCCCCTCAAGTTTTCTTCAAACTACAATTGAATATGCAATTGTTTTACTTAGTGCACATTATCCACCCCTTTTGAAGCCATAATATCTACAATTCAATACACACACAGCCCTATTTAAACATTTACAGCATATTGACCAATGGTCGGTGAAACGAATCTCCTGTCCAAATTGGGTTCGGTGTTCTGCCAAAGTTTCTCATTCCATTCCCATTTCGTCCACTGTGAATGGAGTACACTCGCTTACGAAATACACTCGAGAGTTCTTCAAAACATTGATAGCGTCCGATTGCCGACTTCGGAGCTCAAGCATCATTCCCTGAGCTGTCAGGGTGGTCTCGCAAGACTCACCCAACCCAACACCGGCTTGGCAAAACCGGCTGGAATGTGAAACATTTCGAGGCCCCGTTTGCCGATACAAATGGAATCAATTAAAATAAGGGCAACAGTGCTCTGAAAGTTGCCACAGCGTCCAAACACCAGCCTGAATCATGGATGAGGTGAAATGAAGTTTGGAAATTTGGCATCTCAAACACCGAAGCAGAGCGCGAGGTAATTTAGGGTAATGGTGCTACGGCGCCGCCCCGGAAGATCAACGGGCGGTATCGATCACACCTAATTAAATTAGAGCTCCAGTCTCTGGTTAATGCCTATTTTATGATCTTTCCGCTCTTTCGCGGTTGGATCGAGCGGGCCCCCTGCTTTGTGCTCGCCACGGGCCACTGGAGGCAGGTCAAGCGGTGGGCGGTGAACTTTGCGAAACATGTTTCGGGGAACTGAAACATTGTTGGTGCCACTCCAAAATATCGTCTGCCTGCACGCGGTTCCCAGACAAGAAGCGTTCCAGTTTCCCGGCAGCGAAGGTGCATGTTCCGCTCGAATCAATAACATTTTCACTTGATTTTTATTGTGCACCCTTTCATTTTGCAGCAGGAGAGAGAGAGAGAGCTAAGATGAAATAGGTGGAAATGATGAAAAGCAGAGAGGGAAAAGTTTTTGCTTCGATTGCCACAGCGTACAAGTGCCATCGAGTGTTTCGAGGGAGGGCGCAAAGAGTGTGCGAGTAAATAAATTAGGCATATTCTATCTTCATCAAACGAGCCCATGCCTTTACCGCGCCCGCTTCATGTTTTCCATCTTTCTTCTGTTCGCGTGGGAGAAATGAAACAAAAACCGCTCGGGCTGAAGTTCTTCTGCCCCACCGCAAGCAGCCGGCTGATACTGTGCTGAGTGATAAATTTCCCAATTCCAACCGCCCGACTCTCATTCCACCCGACTCCTCAGCCCGAGACCAGGACGGGAGAGCAGGTTTTCGGTTGCTTTTGCCGACGGTTTAATGGAATGGAAGCGCCACCGAACGAACGCCGATGAAATCCATTCGGCCCATAGATAGGCAATAAAACGTGTTAATTACCCGCGATGGCGAAAAACGAACCCAGTGCCCCCGAATGGCGAGGTGGGAGGAGGAAAGTAGGAAATAATGTTGCAACATTTGCGGGCAGCACGGTTGGGCGAGTGTGTTCGCTATGAAAAAGCAACCCATTAGTAGGTCGGTATGTTCTTTGGTTGCTGGTCTAATCCGGAGCTAGTGTGAATGTGTTTGGTTGAGGTGTGATTATTAATTTCTTTTTATTGTTGTCGGAGGTGGCATTGGATGATTTGCTACATTTGTAGAGTCGGTTTTTTTAACTAAAACGCTTTAAACTCTACGAAGAAAGCAACAGTTGGATAACAACATTTAGCAAACGCCTACATTTATGTAAGGAAAAAATTATAGCATCTTCAAGCTATGCTTTTCTCTTGACAAGAGGACGGTTTTAGCAGCTTTAATTAGTGAATAGGTTGTCTTAAAAATTGGTTGTGTTGGTTTGAACAAATTATTTTTCTAAAATTTCAATTCATTTGAAGCATATTGAAACAGAAATCGGTACAACCACTCGCTAAAGTTCCTTGCATGAAAAACGCTCCATATGCTTTCATGTTGCTGAAATATATCTGCTCACGTCCTTTCTGGCGCGCAAGAACCTTCTGTAAAAAAACATTTAATTCTACACAGCGCACTCGTGCGTGACACTTGCATTCATTTCGTTCCCATTATAGCTAAGCGTTGCAGTAGTCATGTACCTCCCAGTCGTACGCCATATATCCCGCAACAATCAGCGACTGGCGGAACACATGAAACAATAAAACAAGATACAAAGTTAAGCAACAAATACCAGGAGCGAGAACACACACATTCTTTAGAATGGCTTCGTCCTGTCGCGTCGAAACGCAGACGACTGCGAAAGACGCTTACACGGTGCCGCTGCTTTCTGTTTCTTGTTTTACCTCGCGCTGCAAACGGCAGGGCGGCAGTAGGACCACAAACACCACAGCTACAGCTGAGCTCAAACCAAACAAGGCGCAGAACAGCACAATGGAGCACATGCTCGCAGACTGGCTGGTAACAATGGCTTTGCATTGGTCTAATTGTAGTCCCAGCGCTGCCGAAAGGAAATGCCACCGGGGGGAAGGATGGAGTGAACAGTGAACAAAAGTTTTCTCTCTCGGCAAGTTGTTCGGTGTAGCTCCCTAGGGCTGTCTCCTAGCTAAAAGAAAAATAAACAGTAGCACCACAGTACGCAAGATGAAGCACGCATTTATGATTTTTTATTGCAACATTCTCCGTGCCTCCTCACTCGCGCGCCCACAACGTGGCATTGGCCGAGAGCCGTTAGAACAATAGCGCTTTTGGATATAGGTGAAAACAATACGAAAAAAAAACGTTGTTTTAAAAAAAATGTCCCGCCTTGTTATATGATGCCACCACCAGCTTTCTATCGCTTCCGATAAAAGGCACTGACACTCTTTTCCCATATAGCATACCTCACGTACCAGTGGTTCGTGTTCGTAACTTGCCGCGCGCAGTGTAGACCGCGTCTGGTGCTCCGTTCAGGGGGAGGGCACGATGTTCGTGGGAACGTTGTAAGTCCTGAGCTAGCGAATCGATTTGAAGCGGCAAGAAAAGGAAAAGAGCTGCGTTGCCACTGACTGACGACAGGAGGGGGGGGGGGGGGGGGGGGGGGGGGGGAATATTAATTAAAATGCTACAACTTTTGCAAAAGCAACAATCGATCGAAAGTTTGTTGTCCAACAAACTTGTTCCAATTAAAACTAAGGTAGGGACGGTGGAACATCAACGCGGCAAAGGAGACACATTCGAGGGAAATAACGACGTTCAGGTAAGGTAAATAGTTTGCTGATTATAGCCGGGACAGAATGATAAAATGACTGTACAATTAATTAAACGTTGTATAGTGTATACTATGTAAAGAGCATCAACGTTGTTATTGAGTAGCAAAGGACAGTTTCTGGAAAACATCAAACTTTAAGAGTCGTTCCTGCGTTTAGTTTGTTCGTGTAGTCTTAACGAGTGCATTATTTTCTCCAACCTAGAGTATTTCAGCCTCAAAGCTATAATTCGATTCGAGCACCTGCTCGAAAAAAATGGCAAAACAAGGTCGTGATTTCATTTATCCCAAGGTGCATTAAAGAGATTAGGTGGTGGTGAGATCTAGAATCAAAGTGTGAAAAGGTGATCTCACATCCTGTTTTTACAGGGTTTTCCAGGAGTTCTCATAGCTGTGGAACACTTTATTGACTCTTTTTTTCGTGAAATGAACTTATTGTAAAGGGAATTGAACTCTATAGCATCCTTGTTGGACAAATCCAATAGGAATTTCCAAGGAGCCCGTCCAAAAAACGGTGCCATAGAGTCCAATTTCCACCGTACAAAGTTCACTTCCCATATGAATTCGTCTAGGAAGTGTCCCACAACTATGAGAACCCCTGGAAAACCCTGTATAACCATATTTCAACGACATTTTTTGACTGAACGGGTGAAAACTTTTACTCGAACAGGCTTTTTGGTATTTAGACGCATACGCAAAATACTCTTAAAAACACCATTCAGAAGCAGAAGCGATACAAATCAATCTGCTAAATCATGCCAAAGACTTGGGCATTGTTCTTGATTCAAATTTGAACTTTAAATAGCATATCGATGACGTTTGAGCCAGAGGAAACTAACTACTTGGCGTGGTTGTCCGGTTACCACTAATAAATTCCGCAACCCCAGGTGCATCAAAGCTGTCTACAATAGTATCGTTCGTTGGGTTCTGGAATATTTGAGCGAAGTCTGAAGCCCAAATACTGGTTCTTCAATTGCTCGCCTTCAGTCGGTTCAACGTTAGCTCACGCGATATGCCCTACGCCTACTTCCCTGGCAGGATGATCGCAATAATCTTCCTCCGTATGCTGAGCGGTGCCGTCTTCTAGGGCCTTGAAGCTCTTTCGGTTAGAAGATGCAATGCACAGTGCTCTTTCATCGCTGGTTTGCAAAATGGCTCATCGCCTTTGTTGCATCGAGTCGATATCTATGCGCCATCCCGAACACTTAGGTCTAGAGAGACTCTACGGGTCGCCCAACCTCGTTCCAGTGCTGGTCGGTCTGACCCTATGTTCCACATGTTGACTGTTTTCAACACTGTTTCGGATTGCTTCGACTTCAACGTCACAACTCAGTGCTTCAAGGAACGTCTCCGGCTTCTACCATGGCCACAGTGAATTGCGATACAAATCTTGATTTTACTATGATTTTTTTTGTGTACTGTTACTTATCTTAATTAGGCCATACGGCCCGTTGAAGATTAACCAATAAATAATAATAACTATATACACCTCGGGATTAGCCCACCTGCACATTATACCCATTTTGATAACTGCTCGAATACTGCTTTGCAATACAAACAGCTGATTGGTTGAAATTACAGCGTACGATCTTGAAAGCGAAAGGGGCCCATCGCTAGAAAGTCATTCATTCCGCGCCGGAACAAATATAAAGCAATTCAATCTGTTACGATATGTTTGCTCCCAGCAAGAGGTCCCGTACTGTTTCTTATCCCATAAAAGCACGACACGCAGGCAACAATGCGGCGGGGCTCACGCACTACCCCGAAATGTCTTCACTCCTTGCCTAACAAGACTTCCGGCGTCACGGATACGCGTGGTGTACGTGTTTCGTGCCAGGAGTGTTAATAGAAAAGTTTTTCCCATCCGTAACCACAGGAGCTCCTGTTTCGGGGATATTGCAAGCCACGACGCCTATAAACATATGGCCCCGCAAAACATGTCGCACACTGAAACTGTTGCTTCGATTAACGAGATACTGGAGGTGGGAACTTTCGAGGTCCCAAAAGGACATTAGACGGCGTGGATGTAGGTTGCGGCTGCGTACCAATTTGCTAAATTGTTAGCGGTCAGTAATTAGAGCATTGCTGCTCTCGCCAACCAATCTAGAACTTTTGGGGAAGGATTGTGTGTGTATTTGTGGATGGACCACTGTGAGCTGATTGGAATCGAGTATAGAACACAAAAGTCGTACACAAATACACCACCACTACCACCGTGTGCGTGTGCAATCAATTTAGTGTGCTGACGTGCTGGTGATTATTTTTCCATCCTCTCGCTGATTTTGTTCGATAGGCTTCTCTGGACCACTCCACTACGTTCCGTTGGATTACAGCACTTGCAAATGGTGTGTGCAAATAACACACCGTTGTTTGTTAACTCGCCCACAATTCAACGCCCCATCTATTAGCCCTTGTAAAAGGACACCTCCCACTTCAGCAGCAGGAAGTCCAAAGAGACAGACGCACCACAAAGCAACACCAAAGATCCTGTAAACCTCGGCGGAGGCTGGCACTCGCCCCAAGGCAATAATTATGGCACAAAGCACACCGGGAATAAGGGAAGGAATTGCAATGCGCGCTGCCTACATTCGGGCGCTCTGTTATCATCTGCACTGCCATACCAACAATTACCCGCTGTTGAGGGAGAGCGAGCAGGCAGAAAGTCAGACGGAAGAACAGGGAACAGGGACAGAACCGTAGATGCGGTAAAGACGATGAAAACAAGAACTTTCATTCCCCGTTTGCCGGATGCATCCGGCGGTGTTCGTATCCACTTCCATTGTGATTTGGATTTGTGTAATGCAGTGCACCCGTAATTCTAACCAACAACTGGGTTTGCATCCGTTGCGCAAATGCAAAAGAAAGGAACTGTCTCCACTGTTCTTTACCCTCGTTTATCGCTGTACTTTGCAACTTTTTCTGCCATGGGGGAAAGTTGTGCAGCTGCACAGCCAGTCGAGCTAAATTATACATCTTCCAGTGGTGTTTACGTGCGAGTGTGTTGTTTCTGTGTTTCTGTGGACAGAAATGGCAGCAACTGTAACTTGGGAGGTAAATCTTGAGAGTTTAAGGAGCGAGCTGTACTACACCAAAGATGGGTATTGTTATGGAGTTGAGAAAGTGATAATTAAACACTTGTAGGGTTTATGAGGCGTAGTTGTGGAAATCAAAACTTGCGGTATAATTCAGACGGTACTTTGTGTACTATGTCACCGTTTTCCTGTTTTGCTAAGAAAGATTATTTAAAATATGAACTCTTATACAACGTTTTAGGATAAAGGCAAACAAAACGCACATTTTAAGCCGTTCGTGTCGGCTACTCCATAAATCCAGCACCTAAAATAAATTGTACCTTAAAGTCGGCAAACGTCAGCGCAAAGTTTTTAGCGACAATCTTTACCAGCAACTCGCGTGAATGCAAATGAAGCAAATGCGATTACGCCAATGCTAGACGCAAAAAGGAATGACCGTACAGAGATGGCTAGAGAGAGAGAGGGAGAAAAAAAGCACATCTTTTCTACCTTTCTCAAGACGCTCAACCCGCCCTGAACATATTCAAACTTTGGATGGATAGCAGCAGCAGTACAGAAAGAACGACAGAAAGACAGATAGAAGTTGGAAAAATAATGGTTCCGAGCTTCCAAAAGTTTGTGCGCGGTTCTGTGGAATCGCTTGAACAATGGGGCGGCGACACGACGACTTCTCTTTAGCGCCATCAGATCTCGTTTGTTTAGGTACCCACCGCGACGGGTTTTGGGCCGGGGTAAGGACACTTTAGCATAATTCGGCACAATCGCTTTTTTTGCTCCACTACCGGCCACACAGCTTGCTGCCGGTGACGTTTCGTTTGGAAGTTTTGCAAGTGTTTCTAGAAATCACGCTTGACGCTTGAATTGTGGCTGGAGCGAGCAGCAGCAGCATAAATCGATCGAACAAGACCTGACAGTGCCGCCGGATATTCACTACACGCTCTGTGCGCACTTCAGGATAATTCGATCAAAACTTGCACACCGTGCAGCACCGAACTAGGGCACTGGATGTGGGAGAGCTGCCTGCTGGCGAAGTGCTCGGTCTCGGTCACAAGATGTCAAATTCATTCTCTTTTTGATTCAACGGCGGAACAACACTTTGTTCGAGAAGGATGAAGGCACAGCGTTGGAATCTCATTTAGAACGAATAGAGTGACTTTTGGGGCAGGGAGATGAGCGAACTATCTTTATCATCGAACAACCGCAAAGGACCCGTTCGTTCGGTGGCAAAGTGTTCTCCCGTGGTGCTCTATTTTCTCCACCTTCCCCGAGGCAGTGAGATGACTTCATTCGACTTTGATTAATAATGATCGTATGCATACTTAATGCGGAAGACGGCTGCATTTGCATTCCAATCGCGCGCAGAGGCCGGGTGGTGGCCCGCAGGAGCCGGAAGAAGTTTTCCCATCATTCCAGTGAATCTCCATGTTGGGTGAGACTTGAACTCCACGCCAAAGTATCCCGGGGTTCGATCGTTTCCGGGCAACAACATCCAGCAGGAAGCCAAGTGCACCGACTTGAGCGCGTTAGCTAAAAATGAGCACACAGGGTGGCGCAGGGTGTTGATGGACAGCGCGCAATCAAATTTGCACAACAGTAATGGGCAAATTTTGCCAACACCTAATGCAATGTACTGTCCAGCCGCAAACACTAACTAGCCCCCGCGCACTCTCTCGCGGGTTTGATTTACGTGCGCGCCGGGCAGTTTTGTTGTGCTCGTTTTTGTTAGCTCTCTCTCTCTCTCTCGCTCTCCATCCCGACGATGATTTATGCGTTTCAACTGATCGGCTGTTCGGAGCGGGTGGGAAGCAGTTCTATCCCGCGCGGTTTGATTGTTGACGGGATTTGGCGCAGAAGTTTCGCGGACGAACTGCTGCACTGCTGCCCACGCGGGGAAAAAGTAAGTTATGGCCAGCATTACAGCATCGCGTGGGACTCACTCGAAATCGGGCGACCGGCGATTCTGAGAGTGTCGTTTTTTTTCACCCCCCTTCTTCTACCGCTACTGATGCTTTCCATTTGACGGATGGGTTTGTCAACCGGGCTAATGTCGTTGCGAAATAGAAACAAACTAGATAACGGCTGCACCGCTGATGGATGTAGTTAAATTACACGGCACGGTGGGTGATGTTTATTCTGAGCTGCTGATGGTGGAGTAGCACTCGTGCAGGAGAAACTATGTGTACTGAGTCGTTTTGACAAATGCTTCTTTTCTGTTTGAGCGATTGCCGAGTCGAGTTTATTTGGACGGTACCATTAAATCAATGGCTTCGGTACGGAATGTTACATGTACAAATGTTACGGGTGAAAGTGCACAATTCATTGCATCGGATAAAGGAAGCAAGATTTTATAATTTTATAGATATTTCATAAAATAAATATAGTTGGTGAAATATAAGCCAGTCACAACAGGAAAATTTGTCAAACTCGTTTCTTCGGCAAGTGATACGGTAAGGACTACGACTGTACAACAAACATATCTACAGTCATTATCCGATACACGCCATCGTACGCGACCGAGTACAATAGCGTATCTCGAGTTTTCGCGTATAGTGAATTTCTATGGAAAAATAGTTTATACGAAGGTCAAAAAATATCGAAACAGAGTTTTGAATCCAATTTTTTTGCTTTAAAACTGGTATCTTTTGCACAAATTCGACCCAAAACGCTTTTTGAGCATTAGTGAAATTCAAAAAGAGTATTAAATATATCTGAATATTGTGGATAATGAATTTTAACATAAATATGAATATTTAATAGGCTTTTGTTGGATTTAGGAATTAAACAATTTACATTTGGAACCTGAATTCAAATACGAAAACACACACGAATAAGAAGGAACTAAAATAAAGTATATAGATTAATCCAATTGACAAATATGAATCGTAAGAAATGAACCGCTCGAACTACTCGAATGAATGTAGTGAACTTTGAGACAAATGAGTGCACAATCGCAAACCAATTGAGGGGCACGCCTTTGTTACAAAATTTATAATCAAATATCACAACCAGCAACTTTTGTGAACATATTTCACATCTGTTTTAAGAATATGACTTGTTTCCAATGTTTGATGTTTCATTTATTTATTTATATGTTGTTATTACTTATTGATGAATTTTATCTTTTTTTTTAAAGCAATATGGCCTTTTTGGACCGTTATTCGTGAATAGAAATATATTTTAATTTCGTTTACAGGGTTTCCCACGATTTATTGGACAGTTACCATGATTTTTTGGTGCGTTCCCACGATTTTTTGGTCGTATCCCATAGATTTTTGGTTCGTTCCCATAATTTATTGGTATTTTCCGATTGGATATCAATACAATTGGGCTAAAAAATTCTGGAAACGGCCAAAAAATCGTGGGAACGCACCAAAAAAACATGGTAACCCACCAAAAATTGATGGAAACCAACCAATAAATCGTGGGAAACCCTGTATGTTCAGATTTCCTTAAGTAAAGTTTAACACAAGAACTGGAATAGGACGACAAATAAGATAATAAAAACATTATTCACCAAGGCGTTATTTATTTTTGAATGTTGACAAGTTTGGAGACAAAATGACAAGTTTTCATAAGCAGTATTAACCTTCAGTCAGTGAGCTACGATCAGAATGGCCCGGTCAGTCAATGCTCTACTAGGAATGGTTGCGATAATTTCCATGGTTGACTGTAGCGTCCAAGCAATAACTTGCAAATTGAATTTTGCAGGAATATTCGCAGAAAGTTTGTAGCTTTCCCTACATTACAATGGTATTTTTCTTTTCTGTTAAGGCAAACAAAACCGTCTAAAACTCAGTAAAGACAATTACTAGGAAACCAAACCATTTGACAACTTTCTTTGAACTAATTGTTAAAATAATACCGCGTGCGATGAGAACTTAACAAGATTTCCGCTTACACTCGTTACACAACATTTCCAACAAAAGATTTACGATCAAACAGACACGTTAAGCCGGTAAGAGCACTTCAATGCAATTAACATGACCAAAATTGTGAAAAGTAATGTCAGTAAGCGAGAGGAACATTCTTAGTTCCACTCAAAACATACTTAGGTGACAGAAATTCGTTAAATGCCACACAACACGAGCCCATAAATTCTTGTTTTCCCTCAGAAAGGTTATGCGCAATGCATTATTGATTTATCGATCGTACTCCAGCAACACACCCTTCCCATTTCATCGATCCCTTTTACCTTCAACGAAGATCACGACGACATGCCGACCATTTCCCCCACCTAGCGATCTCTGAATGCAGCTGGGAGGCATTTTTATAAATATCCTCTTATCCCTTACCGGATGGCCACACGATACGATGCAATGTCGATGTGCCGGTACGGTGCACCGCACTTCACTTTTGCCCCGTAAAACCAGCAACCCTGGAGGGTAACGGCCTTGACGGGCGTAAATCGCCGTGTCGGGCACCGTAAAGGGAGCACAGAAAATAAATCCCTATTTAAAGAAATCCGTAGCATTCTCAAGTAGGTAAGCCGCATGCAGGGCAGTCACACACATACATACGTATCCCCCTGGGGCTATTGGCTTGCCCTCATTAGGAAGCGGAATGTATTAGGTATGAGCTATTATTAAAAAAAAAAAACAACAACATACCCTACAAGTGTTGCACACGTCCCCGCTGCGGCAAAAATAGTGGATAATGGTGCTTGTATGGCTACGGAAGTGTGTGAAGGAGAAAATAAGAACCCCGCAAAAGCCATGAGAGGGCGTGAAACCGTAATTGAATGGTGGATAAACATCGTATGTAGCGGTGGAAGAACTGCCGCCGGGTGTTTGTGCCGCACTTCGAAGGTCATACCTGGGTTTGTAGATGTAGCTTCCGATAGGAGTCCTTGTTAAAGAACCTTCTTTTAAAGCGATAGAAGGGTGTAAAGGAGACTAAAGAGTGCATTGAAACATGGGTAGAGTTAAGGATTAAATATGTTTACCTGAAGACTGAAGCATTTCAGAACGGAAGCTTCCACAATACACCGAATAACCGATCGCGTGACGAGGTTCACATCCATCTTTGGACACTTCCCATTACCAATTGGAACGTAGATTGCATACCGCAACAAAAAATCCATCACTTCCACATCATGATGGATTGGTCTGGATTAGAACTTTCCCATTGGACAGTGTTTCGTTACACTTTCGAACTGTTTATTGCTCTCGCTCTGATATTAAGCTTATCCCAGTAGCTCATCAACATCGCTCGAGGTGGGAATTTTTGGGAAACACACTGCAGGAAAATAAAACTTGCCTCCCCCCCCTCCCCCTCTCCCGCTAAGCCCCACAAAACCACTGCCAGCGGGAGAAAGCGTCAGCAGTTTGTGGAATTCATCCGACATAGCTTCTTTTGATGCCACCGCTTAATCCTGTTCTGCCAGCAGCGGTGGCACCGTACAGGATTACACAGTACATCAAGAACGCCCCAAAACCAACCCTTCAGGCACATAGAAGAGAAGGAAAGAGAGGGAAAAAAGGAAGGGTCGGGGAGATCCAAGAACCACGAGGCTGGCGGGCAAATTGGCTCCCGAACGGCACAGCCCCGAAAAATTCCTTCGTGATAAAGTTTTAATCCTCTCTGGCCGAACACACCGGCCGCTGACACCTATCATCAGCTTGCTTGATCCAGCGGCCGCTTACAGCAGGCGGCGGGCCACAGGTTCCATGTCGGTGCAGCAATAAGCGGTTGGTAAACTTTTGCACCGTAAACCCATCCGACTCTAGCCAACCACCCATCGCCTGTCGTCTCTGGTATTTTTTTTTGTGCATTAGTTTCCCGAAAAGAATGCCAACTCCAAAATACCAAAGCAAAACAACGTGCAACCGTCCCCAAAAGTGAGAAGGTAAGCATGGGAAGGGGTTTGACGGTTGACTAGCGAGAAAATGCAATAAAGCTGGGTGCACTTTTACGTTGGTACAACAAACCGCAAGCGCTCGAGCTTGAGGAAGGAAATCGGGGCTAGCAGGGCTTTGACCGTGGTGCAGCTGCAACTCTCCAGCACTGACCGCTACGCGCCACACTAAATTCTGTCACCGATCTCGGCTGACATCGGTTCGGAAGAAGCGTAGCCGCCGCTCCCGCCAGTGGAAACTGTTGCTCGTGCACGTAATGTTTCCACTTCCTTCGCAGTGGTTTTTTTGGTGCTCTTTATGCGGATGTAATCTCACCACTGCTGGTGCCCGTTCTGCCGGGGAGTTTGCCCGGGAAGTGACATTCGCAACGGATCAACTTGATTGGACCCCTACATACAACTTTGCGCGAAACGTTCTCGCGAAGTTGGCTGTATGTTGATTAAGAGATACAGGGGGATGGGGTGGAAATGTTGTTTTTGTTCTGTTGTAGAGGAACGAATTTTCTAGCTAAATAATCACCACTCTGGAATTAGTTTCGTATCAGCAAAGAGTTGCTGCAAAAGTAGCCCCGAACAGTGGGTAGAATACATCATAGGGGCCCTTCACGATTCTAGCCAGTTTTTTGTATGGAGTTTGACAGTTGGAGGCTGAAATCATGTAAACACTCCATGATAATAGAGCCTCAAAGCTAGAATTAAATTCGAGCACCTGCTCGAAAAATGGCAAAAACAAGGTGGTGTTTACATTTATCCCAAGGTTCATTAAAGAGATCTGCTGATGGAATCCAGAATCAAAGTGTATGTAGTCCAGGTAGTTTTTTTATAACCAAATTTGAATATCACTTTTTGACAGAATGGGTGAAAACTTTTGTTCAAACAAGTTTTCTGGAGGTTTGTCGAATACACAAAACACTCTTAAAATCTTCATTAAGCAACACAGAAGCGATAAAAATCAGTCTTCTTAATTCATACGCCTTGGGATAAATCCACCTGCATACTATACCGACATAGATAACTGCTCGAAAACTGCTATACAATGCAAACAGCAGACAGGCTGAAATTTCAGCCTACCAACTTAAAACGCAAAATACCCCCTATTTAGATTTTTTGCAGCAAGTGCATCTAAAAGGATTGTTTTTTTTTTCTTTTTATTGAAATTTAACATTACTGCTTTGGAGTTTTTGATGTAACTAAAAACATTGCATTTTATAGCAATTATTTTTAAACTATTTTACTTGAATATAACATATAGCTTTGCGCTAAAGCAGCTTAAAACTGCCCTTTTGCAAAACAAGTGCATAATTTTAGGCGACAAGCTTAAAAAATAAGGCTATAGCATTGAAGTTGACCGAGAAAGAGACTTTCAATGTCAAGCTTTTAGTAAAAAAAGAATATCATTTCCAAAGCTCCAATAATTTATACTTAGTTTTAAAATAATTTTAAAGCACTTCGTGACACTAAAACGCACTGTTCACGTTCAAGGATTGCATAATTTTGGGCGTAATTTAAGGAGCTGATTATGTTCACACTTTCTTATATTTACAAAAATGTTTGGCGTATCTGGCGAAAGATCCCATAGTGCTGCTCAGAGACCTGCAGAACTTTCCTAGAAGATCCACCAAGTGATTAATTCTGGAGAAGATAGAACACTGTCTATTTTCTATTAAAACTTGCTCCTACGCTACCTTCCAGCGCCCGACTACCACGAAGCGTCCCGATGGTCGTTGTTAATAATTAACTGACGATGCAGCTTACATCCCCAAAACTCTAAACATTCAATATCTTTGGGCCATGCCAACAAAGGGGCAACTGCAAGAGCACACGCCGAAACCTTTCGTTTGCAAATTCGTCATCCTTTGTCCTGAAGGCACTGTGCTTGATGAAGGATTCCACATTGCTCTTACCGAAAAAAAAAACAAAAGACAAAACTAATCGTTCGTTCTCTGAATCCCAGTTGGTGGCTCGTTGCCGTAACAATTTCGCTACGTCAAGAGTCGCAAAACCGTCGCAATAATGTCGTGCATGTCTCGGGTGACATTTCATGTCCTATTTAGGCGTCAAACGGTACCCGGCGTGCTTCAAATTCTTTCATCTCACCGTGCCAACCGAGCCGGGATGATGGTTATGACAATCTCCATCTTTCGCCGCCGTGCAACGCAGTGGCAGCGACTTGCCGGCAAGGATTAATCTGTAACGACGCATATCTAGCGCCGGTGGCACAACAGCACGTAGCATTCGTAGCAGCTTAGCGGTGGGGCCCCGTACGCACTGTTCATGGTTGACGATTCTTGCTCGTTGTCGTCCGGAAAAGTGGCCCCGGCACGGGATGCACGATGACGTTGAATTAATTCCTGGGAAAAAATCCCTGCCCCCGGGGTTGCGGCCGCTTCATCCGATCTATAGAAGCGAAGATATCGTAGCGTCCCATGCTTCGCCGTGCGTATTTATCCATGCTTGACGATATAAGCCTCATGGGTGTGGTTGTGTGATTGTGTGCACCGTGTTAAGTAGCGAGCCTCCGCGCTTCCAATGTCCCGCTTTTAGGCCACCCGAAACCCCCAGAAATGCTCGTATCGTGTGTATGTGTGGTTTTCGCTTTCGAAGCGCATTTCCGCACCGGGCGAATCAGTGCTTTGACCCTTCACACACAGAAACGGGCGAGCGCGCTTGCCACGATGACGAAATGTATGCAAATCCATCTGTGGAAGGATTATTCCCTCACGGGCGAAGACCGTGTGTAATTCCTGCCGGCAGTTTGAAGGCGCTGGAGCACCCGGAAACACCACCAATCCACCTATCGCTCACGGGAGCGCTCTGGCTCGCCGTTTCGGCGCAACATCCTGCACGAATGGCACTGAGCAAGACCCCGGTCGGTGCTACCGGGAGGCAGAATTTGGGACCGGGGGCGTAGTAAGCGTTCCGTTTACATCCGGATGAGACTGAGAGAAATGTTTCTGTGGCACATCGCTTCCGGTGGCAATTCCTCGTCCACCCGCGCTCGACAGTGGTGCCCGTGTTGCCTGCAGGGAGGGGATATATCAAGCTTTAACGCAGCGAGTCACCTTTCACCCCGTTACCGCAAATGCACCCATGGGAAGGTAGGGTGGGGTAGGTTTTGTCAAACGAGGAAATGGAATCGAGCTTTTTTGGTTTTCACTCATTCGGACATGGTTCCTAAAACGACTGCTTCTGGGGAAGTGGCTTCACGGCGTGAAGCGAACACTGAACCGCCCGTGACGCCTAAATGTATGTGAGCCGGTTTTTTGGCAGCACAAATGGAAGCGAAACTGTAGCCAGTGAAACCTTTTTATGGGATTTTTGGGGGTGTGTTAGAGAGAGAGAGCCCAAGGTGGGAGTTAACTCACCGCGAATGTCACCATTTTTCGTGTGTGTGTCATTATTCAAAAGGCTTTTTACGGTACGATTGCCTAACTTTAGGCGCTTCTCACTTTGAGCACACAGGGGAGCTCCCACCCAGGAGAAACTTTTTGTTATCTTTCCAGCTCGGCTTACACACGGCGATATGTTTCTGCCCGTGGAATGCCGATGGTGTTAGCGATGTTTTGTGTGCCAACTGTCCACGGAATGCCATCCATCTCTCGCTCTCTCTTGGGGTGAGGCGAATGTGTTGAAAAACGGCCGGCGTTATCGTCGATAAGCATCTTCCCAATGGCGCTGGTAAATGTAATCCAACCGTCATGGGAGGTGTGGTGGCAGTGATTTACATATTTACTTAAAATATACACACATTCACACTTTTTCTCACGAGCAGCAAACGCTAGCCTCCTTCGGAGCGCTTACCTTCAGGGCAAGTTGTAGCAACGCCGGAGCAAACCATCACATGCTATTGATTTTTGGCCGATGGGCGAAAAGGCTCGGCATGGAAAAAAGCAAATGCCGCAGGTCCGCTTTTGAGCAGGCAAGCGCCAGAGAGAGCCACGAAGCAGGTGTAGATGACAGTCCAAATATGCTAACAACGTTGCCTTTCCGGGTGGCCGCACACTGTACGTTGCGATGACTTGAAAGTCAAATCATTTGGGAAATACTGTCTACCGTCGTGCAGGCAAGACGAATGTAAGCTTTTTATACACCTCCCATTGGGTGCAGCACGCTCCGGGAGGCTCACCCCGACCCGAAAGGATTCATATTCATAAGCAAACGAACGGACTCTGTCGGAGGGTCTACTGATGGCGGTACTGTGGACCAGTGAAAGGTCCTCGAGAACGTCCTCCAGCAGTCGATATGACGCTGGATATGGCCTCAAGTTCTCGACGTGAGCACGCATCAATAATTCCCGATGCTACATCGAAACGCCCATCCAGTACAACAAGCGAAGGTAACGACTCTTTCGATCACAAAATTGTAAGGAAGAGCGGCATGCAATCGGCCATCGATCCAAGGGTCCTCCTCTTCCCTGCCAGATGTGTGCCGGTATGTCGTCCACTAGTGCGCGTGTGTAGTCTTCCCCGGTGTAGCCCGGGGTTTTTGCAATTTCCGGTCTACACCAAACGCAAAAGGAGGCCCTTCCCGGCTGCAGTACTACAACCACACTGGCATGGGCCAACGAAACAAGCTTTTGACTACCAAACCGGGCCAATTATTGTGCTCGCTAGATGGTAACGTGGGGGAAAAAAGCCCCAGCCCTCGCGCACACGGGCTCCACCCAAGCCGGGCACCGGTGGGCACGGTTGAGTGAATCGATTTTTAAGCACAAAACCACCGTGTCCCCTCCGGGTGGTTCAAACGTTTTTTTCCTACATACTGGCAACGCACCGGCAATGGCAGGGATTGCATATCCTTTTTGCAGACTGCAACGACCATGTGCTATGGGGGGGGAAAGGTAGGTAACCCGCTCATTGATTATGGAGGCCAGCTGCTGCCGGACTGTCGACGAGGCATACTTTCTGCCCGACTGGGCCCCGATTTGTCGATTGGTTGCAATATAGAAAATATTCAAATGTTTCAGCCTTTTGCGAGCCTCCGCTGCCATTGTGTGGCTGTGTGCATGTCATTGGACATTTTCAATTCAAGCCCATATACCGGGGAGGGTTATTCATGGGACTTCGAACGAATAATCTGCCGCAACTCCCATCTTCCCAGCCCGTGTGCGCTTCGGAAACGACGAACCATTTTTGATGTTTTGAAATCAATCAACCGGCATCGTGTCCGGATCTGTGAAGGGGTGGGAAAAGCCCGTTCCAGGGATAAGGTCACACGTCTGCCAACGGCTAACACGGCCCACTGACCGCAGAGCGGACTGACGAAATGAAAGGTTTTCCCTTGAGCGGGTTTCTGGTGTATGAGTGCAGCAGCGAACCTGAATGCTACTCTCGTCCTCTATCAGGCAAACATTTGCACGCAAATTAATCGATAGAAATATCATTTGTTTGATAATATTGTTCTCAATGTACTCATGAATAAACATTAAAAAATAGCCCTAAATTAGAATTATTTGCAATGTATTTTTAGTTTCCTTCATCTTTCCTACTTTAACTGTTAATGCGATAAAAGGGATATACCCTAACACAACTAAAACCAGAACTTTAGTTCCAAACTTTAAAGTTCTTCATTTTTGAAACACTACAAACATGTTTGAGGTTCGAGAATATTTCTTAAGATTTTTAAGAAAATATTCCAAATAATTACAATCAGGACAACAAAGGGTATAACTTGAGTCGTTTTTTGTCGCGATTTGAATTTCTTTACTAGTTCAGATGATAGTGTTTGTTTCAATTCTATCTAATGATGAGTTAAAATATTATTTGACAAAAATAAACATAATTTGATTGTTGAGATAGGGCGCATCTATGAATAAAAGGACTGAGGGGAGAAAAACTCCCGAGCAAAAGCCTTGAAAAATCCCAATATAAGCCTCCGCTATGCTAACCGCGGAAATTATTGAAGAGGTCTTGCCATTCGCAGTGGAACTCTAATTTCCCAATAAGAACAATGCTCACCAAAACCTTTGAAGGAACTCTTAGTACTTTGCACTGGAATTCTAAACTGATTTAATGGCAATTTCTGGGGTGTTCTGGGAAGGAGCCTACGTGCTCCGTTAGCGATGGATACATTTTCTTCTATAATTCTTGTTAAGTATGCACAATTCCAACTGGACTTTGGTTGAATGGGATTTTCGGTAAATTAATTGGTCAATTGCCTATTTGTGGGCGTTATTAATTCATTACCTAACCTTAAGGGTTTGTTATGCCTATCTCAAAATCCACCAAGAATACTAGACATTATAAATTTAGTATTTTGATTCAAACTCTGAATCAAATAAGCCTGTAGCTATTTTATTTTAAATAACATTCCCAGCTGAAAATAACCATATCGCTGAAAACAAACCATGTACCTTCCATTGCAAAGCCCACAAAACCTTGCAAGAATAATGCATTGAACCTTACCGGTGCTAGTAGTAACAGACCAACTAACAAGCATGCGTCTTGTAAGTAGAAATGACTTCCAAACAATTGCATTCGTGCCACCTCCGGACGCCACCACACAATCTCGTGCGAAAACAATGGCACTAAGCCTAATCAATTGAAATCATGCCTCAAAATGCGTATAAATTTATGCTCCACTAGCCTAGCAGCACGAGCATCCCAATCTAGCCGCTGCAGATGAGCAAACATTGTTTCCAAAGCCCAATCCGTCGTCTTCGAGATACGCGTACGGCTTTCGTTCAGCTCTCGGCTCGGTACGATGAAATTACATTTGCATTTGGCAATGGGTTCTCGTCTGCGTGTTCGCGTGCTGGTTTGCTGGTTGGAAACACCCCGTTGGAATCTTGCACCGGACGGCCGGAAGTGCAAATTCCTGCGCATCTTGCCTTCTCGGTACGCTTCAATCAGCCCTTGCTGTGCGATAGGCAAGACAAACGAGTTACTACAAGTCGATTAGCTTTCGACCAGTCTGGCCCGAAAACGACGCTTCGTCGCAAGAACTGCTCGAAGGAAATCGACTACCATCACCGACGGACAATAGGAGCTGCTAGCCCAAGATCAAGAAGTGTGCCGTTTAAGCAGGTTGATAGCATCCCGTAAAAGACGCACCGCCGTCGGGTGAGAACGCGTGGTATGGTAAAATTTTAATTAAATTTATCACATTCTACTCGGCCGGCTGTGTTTGTTTGCATTTGCGACGGCACAAGTGCGCCCAGGCAAGGCTTAAGCAGGGGGGAAACCGTGCTGTTGAGCGAGTTTATGGTTGGTGTCGACACAACCGTCTCAACGACCGGACGGACAGACATCCGGACGCGTTCAGCATCCGTGTCAGGGAGCGGACACGGACACGAGCGGACACGATTATAAATTGTACCACAACAAGGAGCAAGGCCATCCGCCGTCCCGAACGCCATAAGTGTACACCTTCCTTACTGCGAGGAAGGAAAACAACGCTCACCGTCCAGGAAAACGGGTACCACACGTGCACAACCCGTTCATTGTGGTTGACCGATTTGCTTCCGGGTTTTCCAACCGGTGAATGCTCTTTCGTTTCCTCGGCGTTGCTCTCGTCGAGGGATGTGGGGAAGGCAACGGAACGGAAGTCAAGCATGAAGATGTATGCCTGTCCGTACAGCACAACCTTTGGAGCAAACCTTCTCCCCGATGAAGCGACTGGGCAGAGAAGTGGCTCCATTTAACGAGTCGATTGGAATGATTAAGTTAATTCTGGTTTACCATTGTGTATGTGGGGCCTTAAAAACGGGACGGCACGGTTCGCCTCTGGCTGCGTGATTGTTCGTAGCTCACGTTTCGCATAAGGATGTAATTCGAAAGCGATTAGTTCGTGCTATGTAATGAGTTGGGGCAGTGAAAATTGTATTAAACTTCATCGCAATCGATACGGGAGAGAAGGTAATTACAATTTCTCTTCAACGAATAGGGTAATTTGAAAATTGTAAATAACGCACGACTGTTCATGACCTTTGGCCGAGTGCCAGCGTTGCATTTATAATCTATTATTATACGCAGAAGCATGCCCATACAAACACCTACGTAAAATCTATTGATAGAAGGACGCTTGATATGTTCTATGGACGAAGGATATTATATTTCCAAGATGTTTTTCAACAGCTGTCAAATAGTTTATTTGCTTCAAAATTTCAATTTAACACATGATTTTCAACACATCAGGAAGAACTGTTAAATTCAATTCAGCTTGAGATGTGTTGAAAATCATGCTGAAGAAATTAAAAAATTGTTTTGATAGAAATTAAATGTCAGTTTGATGTCGAATAGCACGTTGCACGCGGTGAATAACAATGTTTAAATTCAAAAGTGACTTAGAAAACTCTATATTGTAAACAAAAACGAAGTAATTTGATTTGTAGCGGCAAAAATAGTATTTTACGCGTATGACAGGTCGTGCTTTACTTACGTTTAAACCTAATCTTCAATATTATCTACGTATATCTTTTTCTTTTAATAATCTACGAAAAAGCTCCAAATTAATGTTAACATTGATCAACAACTGTGACATCAACATTTATTTATACTATATGCTTATTATCTTTTTTTTTAATTTCAATTGTATATTTACGTCTAATAATTATGATGATTGCAGTTCTAAAAGCTCATTATTCGAATGCCATTTTGATCCACTTTGTTCCTCGTTTTTCCTTCCAAAATAATTCTATTAGAGCCAGTAATATGGCCAATCTTCTTCCTAACTGATAATTACAATATATAAGGTAACTTCTAAACTTGCACCTAAAGCATCTTAATTTTGGTCACAAACTTTGTAATAAGTCATCTTTTTGGTCTTTCTTGAAGTAGTAGTATCAACTTTAGAGCAAAAATACTTACGGCAATGAAATAAAATAAATAAATATTTTCTTCCCGGTCTACCTCCATTGGAAACACCTTTCTAACCTTAAACAAAGCCTAATTTTAATTTTTAATTGCATTGAATTGAATTAAAATTAAAAAATTGTATAAAAAGACGGGAGAAATTTGCAACGAACACCAAATGCGTGTTATTTTGGTAGTAAATATTAAAAAAAAATATAACAACCTAAAACGAATATATGCACCTCTAGGTTGCTTTTATCATGTAACATAGTACAGCCGTTTATCGTGTATCGTGTAACTAGTCTCACATAATTATTTCATCCTTGAAAAATCGTTCTCACTACGGTGAGCCGGAGCAACCGATAGCGAACCAAGCGAACACTCCAGCCGGATTGTAATTTAGCCCTTGGCATGAAGAAACAGATAACGCAACTTCAAATTAGACCGGTCCTCGTACGTGTCTTGAGTGAGCGACGACGAGCTCTCGGGAAACTGTACACGTGTATGTGTGTGTGTGTGTGTGTGTCTGCGAGTTTCCGCAACTTATCACGAAGCAACAACTCTAAAAAAAGCTCATTCTAAGTAGATAGCCCCATGTGCTGGCATGGCCGCAAAGGATACGAGTGTGTGCGCGCCCTTTTTTTTTAGCTTTTTATCTCTCATCCTACCAACCTGCTCGCAAAAGTCAAAGTCAGCTAACGGTAACGGTTCTGCTAATGGAGCTGTTTATTAGCTTCGGTAGCACGGTAAGAGAGATTCGCCTGTAAGTGTAAACGTATGTACCCGGCGTACAGTAGGGTACAGTAGTACACCCGGGCCCGGAGGACCGGCCCCGTCGCTTGCGATCGCTGACGAGTAAATAAAACTTTCTTTGTCTTTGCACTTTCCTGGCAGTCGCTGGCGGCCGGCTCAACCTAATAACACCTGCAACCTCGTAAGTGGAAGGACTTTAACAAGCTTCGAGCAAATTACCCGGCTCCGGAACTGGGCAGAGTGGACCAGCGCAAAACCGGAAGGCAGCGCGGAGGTACAAAACCGGGGCAGGTAAAAAGCACCACTCCTCAAAGCTAATTTCAGGAACACTCATTTATACACACACATACACACATCCATACAGACCTGAAGCTGTTTCCGGCTTTCTTCCGAACAGTTGAACCGTGCTGAGTGGGAGCAAAAATGGGAAAAATGGAGGAAAAATCGAGCCGGTATAAGAATCGCCCGAACAAGCCCCGGGAAGGAAGTGTACCTGGCTTTACCGAGGAGTGGCAATAATAATGCCAAGGTCATTGGCCGACCGATCTGAACCCATGCCAATGAGGAAAGGTAATTGTGTAAGAACTTTTCCGGGCATGCTTTTCCACCTCTCTCTCTCTCGCTCTCTCTCTCTCGTTCCGACTTCCGACAGGGAGCAGAGCTCCACGCTGACTTTTTTACCGAGCCCCCTTACGATCAGAGGATTTTTTTAGCCTGCCGCCATGTATGTATGTGGTAACATAAGTGTTTGAAAAATCTCTACACCATTAGGTGAAATAATATTGCATCGCTTTCTCTCTCTGTTGGCTTTTGTTTAACACAGTCAGCCCGGCCCGGGAGTTGCTTCAGCAGGACGCGCGTGGTGTGCAGTAAAAAATGTTAAAAAGTTTCTTACGGGTGCACCTTTTCGGTAGGGGCAAAATGGGATTGACTAGGGGGCAAGCGATGGTTTTGGATGGGATGTGAATTTTCCCCCTCCCTATTTCTTTCTCCTCCTTCCCCCCTGTTAAAGGGCGTTTCAGAAGTTGGATAATAATCAAAACTGAAAGTTTATCACGTCACTGGAAGAATGCCTGGAATGCTACTAAAAAGGTACACCAAACGGCAAAGTTCATCCACTGGCAGGTACTGTGATTTTTTTTTTTGGTTTTGTAGTCTGACGTTTCACCCTACTTTCCACGCAAGATTACGAGAAGTTAAATATAGACGTTGTTAAAAATTAGGTTATTTAAAACAAGAAGGGAAAAAACAACTCGGGAAGGCATTTCGGTGTGGAACAAAGGTGAGTTTCGTTGATTGGGATGCACGGAACTTTCCATTGGATTAGATTTGGTGGGTAGATAAAATCTGTACTTTAATCCAGTACGTAGTCAGAACTCACTTTTAGCACAATCGGTTAGTACAGTTTATGGTGCGTGTAAATGATTGTGCCTTTTCTTACCTCATTTCACCAAAAATTAACCTTAAACTAATGAGAAGGCGCATTTAATTGAGTAGCTTTCCACTAGTTGTGTTTGAAAATCGTTTTTTTTTAGTATGTGGGTGTTAGTTTCAACACGAAGAAATGAGATATATTTATCCTAGTCTAAGTATGGCCTAAAATTTACAATTTAATGTATCCCATTACCTTCGCCCTTTTTTGGAATATCCTGTCAAATGCTCGCCTAGGTTGTTGACACTAGTGGTGGGAGCTCGGAATCGGACCTACCCGATTCCGATTCCGTGTTCGGAATCAATTCCGGAGCCAATTCCGATTTCGGAGTCAAATCTGGAGTCGAATCCGGAGCCGATTCCGGAGTTGAATCCGAAGCCGATTCCAGAGTTTAATTCGGAGCCGATTCCGGAGCCAACACCGGAATCGATTCCAGGATCGGAATCGGCTCCGGAATCGATTCCAGGATCGGAATCGGCTCCGGAATCAGAACTTGACTCCAGAAATGGAATGGTTTGAATCGAAATAAGTAGTGTGGGAAGCGAAATAAGTCCGCGAATCTCCATGTGAATAGGTCATTTACAAGTAAATTTTGATTCTTTGCCGCTATCAACACATAGCATCATTGGACCCAAACGCCTATTCCTATGAAGATGCTGAAATCGACTCCGTTTCGAAGCCAACTCTGATTTCGGAGTCGATTCCGATGTCGGAACCGATTTTGATTCCGGAGCCAATTCCGGATCCGATTCCTATTCCGGAGCTGAGTCTTATTCCGGAGCCAATTCCGATTCCGGAGCCGATTCTGGAACCAAATCCGGATCCAATTCCGATTCCGGAACTAATTCCGGAACTAATTCCGGAGCCGATTCCGGAACCAATTTCGGAGCCAATTCCGGAACCAATGTCGGAGCCGATTCCAAAGTTGGTTCCGGAGCCGATTCCGAAATTGGTTCCGGAATCGGTACCGGAAACTGATTCCGGACCTACTATCGATTCCGACGAAATCTTCCTTTTTCCCATCACTAGTTGACACACTAATGCTTGCAAATATGCATTTAAATAATATGTTTAACATGATTCATGAATCACTATTGCTGTCCTGTTACACTTGTCATTGATTTTATAGCTCTTTGATTTCGACAAGGATATCGATTTTACCAAGATTAACTAACGACCAACCACACACACTGGAACGCACTGTTCAATTCTTAATCGCCAGCAATGCTCTCGCTCCGCTGGTGCAGCGAAGTGCTCCGATCGTACCCCTAGCACCAAGCAAACGAATCGAGACACAGAATTGATTGTACCCCCACCATATCACGAGTGTGAAGGTGAAATGAATAAAATATCGACCGATGCTTCATTTGCTGGTTCCAATTCCGATCAAACATCTTGATGACGCCCGTTAGCATTTCCTTTTCCAGCGCAGGTCATAAAAATGGATGTTGTCTTCTGCCTGCTATTTTATCACCACATCGATCAGCAACCATCCTTAGCAAGAAATTCCGCGGCAGCAAGAAAAAAATGACGTAGCCGTAGCGAACTTCATCAACGATTGATTGCAGCTCGCAAGTGCTTAGGCGTCGGTTTTGAACCGCTCGCTGAAAGAACGCTTCCGCACACCGTTGCTTCCAATCTCGTTTGTCATTATGCTCGCAGCTTACCGGTTATCTTATTTTTTGTGCTTATTTTTTTCAATCCTGAGACAAAGCACCAGAGCACTTGCTTTTAGCTTCCACTTGCTCTAGCGAGTTATTGTTCTGTCAGCATCATTAATTTATGCTGAGTGCGGTTGATTGTTCGTCGAAGAAAAAATGGGTTTAATCGCACTAAGTTCCTCACAGTACGAGTTTAGCATTTACATCAGCACAGCAGTTAAAGATGAAACAATGTATTCAATAATATAAGGATTGGCGTTTCGAATAAAGTGCTTTCAGCTTTAATGTTAACGCTCCGCACAATCACAACCGTTGCCAAGTGAAAGGGCTGATGAAAAAACAAATGCTATAAACCAAACATTGCCAACTGCAGGCGCATCAAATTACCCTATCATCAGTGACGCCTTTTCTGAGATGATATACCCTTGCCAAGGCCATGGAGACAAAATGGACATCCTTCCAATTGGGCCCCGCAATAAAATAGATAGCTAGGCAAATCCATCTTTTCCACACCGAAAACCGAAACTACCGTCAACCACTATCCGTCCGGTCCGTTTCCGTGCCAGACGCACATCAACATTAACCTCACTTTCGTCTCTTTATGCCGCATCCACCTGCCAAAAGGATAGGGCAAAACGAGCAAACGTACGAACCGGCGAGGGTTGGCTATATTAGTAGCAATATTTGTCCATTTCGCTAACAAATTGTGTTTATTTTCCTCCTGGGAGTTAACTCGCCCAATAAACGAGTAAAAAAAAAAACAACCATAGCAGCCGCCAAGCAGGCAAGCAAACCCTCCCACCCAAACGGGTGCCTCAGAACGCCGGCTAAGTACGTCGTTAGCCGTGGTATAAGCTTTTTTTTTGGAGGTATTTTACCTGTTGTTGTTGTAATTTGATTCGATCGCATTTATATTAATACCGGCAGAGGCAGTAGGAGCTGTAGCAGCGAAGCCCTCAGCAACAAAATCTAGCTGGTACACACAGCCACTCGCACGCACCTGCTTCAAGTTACAGTCCATGGTGACGCGCCCCGGTGGTTGCTTCGCTGGAGCAGAGCAGGCGAAGAAAACACGTGTCCCAGGTAACGCAGAGTACGACGACAACGTCTTCTGCCGTCGTCTGAGTTATTGGGCGAACGTAACCACCGAAGGAATGCAACAAGATATCTTTGATTTGGCACTATCTGATGGCCTATTTGCGCACGCTTCCTTTTGATGCCGTGGCGGTACTGCTGTCTGCTATTGCCAACCCGCTTTGGAACAATGGCAGCTCGCGAGCAACAGACGTCTCGGAGCCTACGAGTTGCTTTTATTTGTTCCACACGGAAAAGCAACAGCACAAAAAAAAAACCTCCCAGTGGTAACCGTGGAAAATGAGACTCTCCTCTTTCGGTACATTCTCGTGACATTTGGCAATCGTTCTCGTTGGCAGTTGTGTGACTGTGGTGAACAAACATCCAGCGGCACCGTTCCAACCTCCGGACAGATAGCGGGCAGGGCAGGGTTGGTTGGCTGTGCACGATGATACTGCTGCCAACCGCCAGACCGCCGACACAATTCGGAGCAAATTACGAAAACCTACCAATCAACTGGGGATGAAAAAAAGAAGGTTGATTTAGATTACGCGCGGCTTCGCAAGCGCGCTATAGCGAGGGAATGTAGACACGAGGACGACTGCTGTGCCCCATGCAGCGGTACGTAGGTGAGCGAAAGGCTAACGAATAAATTAGATCAAATTACGAGGTTTGCCGTTTTCGGAGGGATTTTGGTTTTTGGGGGGACAGCGAACAATCCGTGATTAGCGATATGGGTGCTTTCCGATGAACGATTGTGATTATTTTAAGTGGTGCAGTTTTGCCGCCGAAATTGGTCGCGTGCGACGGCAAAAGTACGGACCAAATTGCCCACAAAACTTTATGTTTAAGTTTACGTTTCATCATGCACCTAAATGTATGCCAAAATGAGAAAAAAGCTAATTTTAACCACACTTTAACATTTTTTCAGATAGCAGGGACGTGTATTGCTTACACCAAAAAAACCCTTTACATAGATAACAAATTCCGCTTAAGCCCATCCATTCCCTGTTTATTGTGCCACAAATATCCTCCAAACACACCAAAAGTAGCAACCGAGAAAAAAACCGCTATCAAGTGCTCATATCATTAGTCTCCGATGTATGGCGTAATGCATACATTCAGGCGTTGTTAGTTGCTAGTATCCCTACTCTCTCTCACCCGTACTCGAAGCGTTTCATTTTCTGCCTCAGTCCACTACAGACAGTGCCAGCATATGTAATCCATTGCCCTCCCTTCCCTCAAACTGCACCGTGTACTCTCGCAGAAGCTATCATTATTTATCCACCGCGCGACATGTGGCGCTGGCTATAGTTTCCCGAGCCCGACTAAGAGAAGCAGCAAACCCAACTGCAGTGACAGTGGCTTCACCATTGTCGCTAACTATTGCCTTCCACTAAGGTTGGCAAATGTGCAGCTCTCGCTCGCTCGTGCTGCTTCAGCGCGGTATGATTGCCACCATTGCATCGCCATTATGCTCCTCCGTCCATGGACAGGCGGCTCCCGGGAGGGGTGAGGAATAAAAAGCTTCCGCAAAAAAACAAGCCACAATGAACAGAGCATACCGAGAAGAAGAAGTAGAAGAAAAAACCAACCCAAAACCAGACACAAGGCAACAGAGGCTCGAATATTTAGGAACAGTGTGAGCACTCAGCCCTAGCTAGTAAACGCTTCTGGGAGTAAGCGTGATGATGGAAGCGATCCGGAGAAACCCTGTGGCGGGTATAATTTATGTCTGACAGTAGCGTAGCCCTTACCAACGAGCGCCAGTGCTGTTGGAAAAAGCACTGGTCAGTGCACACGTATGGTTTTTTCGTACAAAAAAAAATGGCGAGCTGTAATCTACTTGAGCTACTCGAACGTACGGAAATTTCTACCGAAACTGTGTGCTAAAACGGTTAAAAAAAAGCGGTCCGACGCTGCTTCCATATAAATATGTTGTCGTCGGCTTATATGCGAAGCCTTTTTGGCCAGCCCCGGACTCGGCGGCTCCATTTTGCACCGCACGGTGGTGTAAACGGTGCTGTAGCTGTAAAAAGTAAATAAATTACAAAATAATGATTGTAATTACCATGCAAGAAAATGAGCCCGGTGATAAAAGATACGCGGGCACGCGGCGAACACCGGTGCGGCGCACAGGACAGAGGCGCAAAAAACACGCTCACCCAACGACGGTCAGCAGAACTGTGTCGGTAGGTTTCATCTAGCATCTAGGCGCTCTTAAGCCACTCCGGTGGTGCAACTAATAAGCGACAGTAAGAAGGTTGACAGCGCTTGCGGAAGGTAGGATAGCGCCGGAGATGTTAATTTTATTAAAATGCATTCAGTGCTAGTGTGCAATACCTAGAGAGGATTGCATACCTCTTATTTTTTTGTTTCTATTTTGTGCAATATTATGGGTGTAAGTTTTTTGATACGAGCATATCGTATGTGATTTGAAATATAACAGTATGTGAACCGTTGTTTTAAAAAAATATTTAAAAATCAAAATGAAAAACATTCAAACCATTAAGAACTAAGTATATCTCGATTTATTCACGATCATGCAACGCCTAAATGACGGCAATTCATATCAACCAATCCAGCAATTACTATCAAGACGCCTAAATGTATGCTATGTATTGTGCAATATTATCTTTTATGAGTGTCCCAACTCGATTCTCTGCAAGTTTGAACGTTTGGAATATATTTTGAATAAAAATCGATTATTGTTTCCGACTCAAGTCCAACCAAAAACATTTTTAGATGAAGCCATTATATTCACATCGAAATTAGTACCCTTCGGCTGAATCTATTCACTATCATGCTTTTCTTCTTGTTTTTCTTTCCAATCAATAATCCAATAAGCCTTAAGTACAGTTTTTGATAAGAATCACACATCCTACAGCATTTCCCAGTGCGCCTTAATGAAAGCCCAAAGCCCCGCACTCTGCAATCGAACTCCCTCGAATTCCCTTCCTTTCACTCTTCACGAGGGAATACCAATCGAAGCTTTCAGCCCGCATTACAAACTTGTGCACATACCTACTCCTACCCTCCCCAGGAGCCTTGGGACGGTTCACGTGAAGAAGAATGAATTATTCATTCCGGCGAAGTGCGTCGGTTGCGCCCGAAACGAAGTAGCTAGCAATAAAAATTTGCATTTTATGCATACGATTGAACGGTACGGCATGGGTTTGTGTGTGTGTGTGCATGCATGATTGGAAGAAAATATTCAAATTTGGCAAACATCGCCTCGAGTGTCTTTGGAGCTGCTGTGAGCACCTGACTTTGCGGGCGAGAAGCAGCAGGAATCGATGACGTTTGGGCATTTTACAATGTAGTAGCGTTTTCTCTCTACTCCTGTGCACGGGGTTTGCGATAGGATATTTTACGATAGTAAGAATGTGTTAGAGTACATTGTAAATGCAATTATAGGAACGCTCGATCTCATTGTGTCACCCTTAACTCAAAATAATCGAACAACCTTGCCCCACCACTGCTTGCCAAACAACTAGCCAACCGTAAATGATACGATGAGATTGTTCTTAAATTTAGAGTCTGTTGCGCTCAAGCAGCGCCATCTGTCGTTAGGCTAGCCATAGCCTTGGCACAAAATGGGCGAGAAAAACTGAAACGATGCCAACGACAAAAAATAAAGGAAAATGTAAAGCTCTATAGTGTTCCGAACGGAACGAGTATTAACTTTCCGCCAGATTAGATATGCAAACTGCTGATGAACAATCTGGTTTCGTACTCACCGAATAGCCGCCAGCGGTTTGGCGATAATTTTTGAGCAGAAAATCGGTGACCAGCCCGATTGGAATCTTTTGGATTAAAAGCCATTTTTTCGTTCTTAAGGTTATTAGCTTGGAAGTAAGGTGAGAGCGTTCGACACCTTAAGTTGTAGCCTGAACGATTTTTATGTTTCACTACTGCAAGAGAACGGCAATTACCTTGTTTTGAACATTCCGGGGATGTTTTATATCAAGCTATTATTAGCTTTGGATTAAATGGACTATATCGCGATCGAAAAACTAATCATTGCAGTCAAACGAATTGAGTACAGTTTTTTTCTCTCTCGTTAAATCATGAGTTCCGCCTAGCAAAACAAAAATTAAACTTCGTTTGCCATGATTACATCAATCTCTTGAAGCACCCTCGAAGTGTTAATAAACAGCCCTTCATACACACTGCCTCTCCCAACAAGAACGAGCACTCTCACAGCTGATCAATCTTAGAGGCGAAAGGAGAAGACGAGCGAATCGAACCCCGCTACGGAACATCACCGATGAAAGTGATACCGGCTTGACCGCTGTTAATCACTCACAATCAGACGAAATATTGCTCATAAATGTAGTTCAGGCGTTGCACAAACAGCGCCGGCCTACGACCGAGCATATTATCGACTTTTATATCCCAGCCGAAGACCTCACCCACCCTTGAGTGCCGTAAATTATGAGCAATAATTAATGTCAATAGCAATTATGAACCGACCGCTGAAATTGATGGAGATCCGCCAGTACCGACCATTCCACAAGCCGGATGTGACCGACCACGGGGACTAAGACTTTCCTCGGCCTGGTCACCGTACAGCACCCGCCCGGTTTGGTGAAGTGTGCAGGGCAATAAATTTCACTGGAAACAAGCAAAACAATCATTTACTACTAGCCGCCTGTAATCCATTCCTAAGGCTGCCGACACTAAAACTGGAGCGGCCGGTGGTATGATTGTTTTGATGAGCTCTGGGCAGATTGGACATTGCACTCTGGCAGCTCTTCCTGAAGGGAGTTGGTGGGCCGTGTGTGTTTGTATGGAAATTTGATGCTACCACCATGCTGACGGTTGGCACGGGAATGAACATTCCACGTACAAATACACTCCAACACTACTGGACATGGTCCACGAGCGACAGCGCGGGCGTTGATTTATCTTCCCTCTCTGACCTGGGCGTCGTGAGTGGTCAAAGATTGGGCGCCAGAACCCCTAAACAACATCACTCGATTGGGATTAATTTATGAACTGGAGGAACGGGAGAAGTGGATAAACGTTTAAGATGCCTCTGCTTAGGTTGCGTAGGTGTAGAGAAACATCTTCCAGGGGTTGCCCAATTTATCAGTGAAGAAATATGAAAATCAGTGTAACACGGCATGAGAGTTTAATTTCATTCATGATGTGAAGATATCTTTTGTGCGGATATTAGATATCGCATTCAAATTGCCATTTTTAAGCCCTTAAACCAGAGATTAACAATAAACAAAACACTCCGTTAAGCTTTCGTCGTAGTTTGCAAGCAAGAAATGGTTTCCTCCCAAGGGTTACAAATAGTTTTCCCGCGACTAAATTGAAACTGATTTGCAGTTAATTTGATCAGCAAAGTGGAAAATTAAATCACAAAACTTGCACACACGTCCACCAACTTCAAGTTGCCATGCGTGGGGAAAAGTTTATTTCTATGACAGATTCTGTGACAGAGATTACCTACGACGCTAACCCACACGAGGAGAGGGGTAAAACAATGGGAGAACATTTTAAAATACAATTCCAGCCAGTGATGTGCTCCGTCGTTACTCGAGCTCGAGCTGTTAAATGGTACTAATGTCTGTCAGCCGACGCCAGACGACAACTAGCCCTTTTGGGGGCGTAGACACAACTCGATTAAGGGAACAATTGAATTTCAAGAAAATCCCTTTCACCTCGAGCTTGGGTAAGTTTTCACATATTCCTATACAGAGTACTCCTCCTCGACTTGTTTAGCCATTCCGTGGAGCGCAAAACTTTCCCTTTAAACTTGCCTTCCGACGCCAGTGATCACTTTCATCGTTCTCGCCAACGCCTCTAGCCGCTTTGCACCGTTTGATCTGATGCCCTTTAATGCCCGGTTAAAGTTGGATCGAACGAATTCGTATGAATTATACCGCGGGCAACATCAAATACAAACAGTAATGAGCGAATGAATTGGGTCACAAATGGCTGCTAAATGCCATTACCAGTCAGAACCTTTTTGGTCCTAGCGGGCGAGCGGGTGATTGGCGGACAAAAGTTTTGCTACCAGACATAAAATAAAACATTTACAAAAGGAATTAAATGCGGCAGCAAGTTTTCTTGTGAAGTATTTCGTTTATTTTCGCTCTTCCTTTCCACTTCGGCTCAGACGCGCAGAGCTGGTATATTGGTTCGTCCAGTCGGTACCATAAATAACGATACGAAGCTGATAGCAGCGAAACAAGCGCCCATGAGTTATGAATAAAAAATGCAAATTCATCTCCCACTTTGGTGTTCAAGAAATGGAAGGACTGAGCAAAAAACAAAAGGAAAACTTCAACAGTCAAGATCGCGCAATGAAAGCTCCCGAACTTAATGACAGCCATTCGGTCTTGATGGTCGTTTTTTTCTTCTCTCCTACAGAGAGAGTTTAAAGAACCTTTCAACAAGCAGAAACTATCGCTATCGCGTTGTCCTTATCTTTCGCCGATTGTGCAAAAGTAGTAAAAGTAGTAAAATTCCCTCTTTTTATAAAAAAAACCACACGACACGACTGAGTGTAAGAATTGTTTTAATTATTTGTCAGCTGCAGCAGCAGGCTTACCGGGAGCGGCCAGAAAAAAAAAACGAAACGGAAAACACCGTCGCCCCGACGATGGGAAACTTTGGCCTGATTTTTAGGGTGAAAATTAATTTACCACCAGGCAGCGGAGCATTCCGGGCGCGTTGAAGAAGCATCCGTCTGGGGAATAAGCATTAAGACGTTGCTGCGGCAGTTGCTGGTACCAAACTTTAGCGACCAGCCCGTGAGTGCGAAGGCGTGGGAAAGCAATCCTGCAGCCAATGGATGGAAAAGTTCGCTATCTTAGGAAATAGGAAAACAGCAGGAAGGCGGAACAAGCAGGGGATGGAAAAAAAATTCAAGATAAACCCTCATAGAAGCAGGTTGGGAAACGTCTAAATGTTTCCAATATTTTGAGCAAGCATTGAACAATATTCTATCATGTTATGTGGAATTATTGGAAAAGCAAACTGATGAAGTTATGATTCATTTCAATTTATCCAAACAGAGAACAAGATCTTGAAGAAGAATTTATGGAATAGAAGGAATTCATAGAATGAATTTCCAATGCTAATGTTCCAAAATTCGTCATTACAGCACTAGTTCAAAAAGTTCCGTGCTATCTGTCATCTAAATATTTCAATCTTTCGCGTTGAAACCCTCAGAATCACACCGGTCGCAAGTTTCAAACGTCTCCAGGGTCTTGTCTTATCAATAACGATCAATATCACAATGTCTAAAATCAAACTTCTTCTTCTATTTGCCGTAGACGTCCTATGCAGACATGCCAGTACATATAGGCTTTCAAGACCCTGGATGCTACCCTGGGACGGCCCACTAAGAGTTTGAACTCATGACGGGCATGTTATTGAGTCGTTCGAGTTGACGACTGTACCACAGAGCCGCTCCATCAACTACACACTAAGCAAACAAATAAAACATCCACCTACCTTCATTGTCGATCGTGAAGATGCCGAGCCCATCGCCACCCTTGATCGAGTACGTGACGCGCGAGTCCGGCCCGGGCAGATCGGCATCCTTCGCCAGTACCTGCATCACCTGCGCACCGGGCGGCTTGTTCTCCGCGATCGCACCCGTCAGCACGTAGTCCTCAAACTGAGGCGCGAACCGATTCTCGTTCACATCGATCACCTCCACTATCACCGACGTTTCCGACGACAGGGACGGTGTGCCCCGGTCGATCGCTTTCACGATCAAACTGTGCACCTGCCGCTCCTCAAAGTCGAGCATCCGCGCGGTCCGTATCGTGCCCGACTGCTTGTCGATCCGGAACGAGCCCTCCCCGTCACCGTTCTCGCCGAAGCTGTACACAATCTCACTGCTCGTGCCGCTGTCGAGATCGATCGCGGACACTACCGTCACTACCGTGCCGCGCGGTACATCCTCCCGTATGCGCACCGTCAGGTCCTGCACCGCAAACTCGGGCGCATTGTCGTTGATGTCGTCGACGGTTACGCGCACCAGCGCGTCCGAGTACAGGGCGGGCGTGTTCTGATCGCCACCCCCATCCGTGGCGCGTATCTTCAGCTCGTACACCTCCTGCCGTTCGCGATCGAGCGGCGCCACCACGGTCAGCACCCCCGTCTCCGGATCCACCCGGAAGTCTTTCGTGTCCGTCACCAGGCTGTACGTGATCTTGGCATTCTGGCCCAGGTCCGCATCCGTTGCCTTCACGCGAAAGATGATCGTGCCGTTGATGGCGTTCTCCGTCACGCGGAAGCTCGCCAGCGACTTCTCGAACTTCGGCACATTGTCGTTCTCGTCCAGGATGGTGAGGGGCAAGATTTTGGAGATGGATTTCTGGGGCTTGCCGAGATCGTACACCGTGATGTTGAGCAGATACTCGTCCTGCCGCTCGCGGTCCAGATAGCCGATGATCTTCAGCTCCCCGTTGTCTGGGTCGAGCCGGAACACGGAGTCGTCGTCCCCACCGGAGATGCCAAACACGAGCTTCCCATTGTAGCCAAGGTCTCGATCGCGCGCCTTAATCCAGGTAATCGTCGTACCGAGCGGTACCGACTCATTGATCTTAACCTCCAGCGGCAGATCAACAAACTCTGGCGCGTGCACATTCTCCCCGTACCGACTCGGCATCATGGCGAAATCATCGGCAGCTCCCCCACTAGCACCTGCTTCCCGACCGGGCATATTGTTCCGCTCGGCCGCGGCCATAATTTCCGTCAACCGTTGCGCGACACCCGTCTCCCGACACTCGAACGTAGCGCCGTCTTCCGCCTTCAGGTTTGCGCCCAGGTTTCGCCGGTTGCGCACCAAGCTGATCTGAATGCGTGCCGTATCGGCAAAGTGCGTCCCGTCCGTCGCGGTCACGTTCAGCTCGCGCTGCTCCACACCGACATCGTTCAGATCGCACCCGACCGAGATGATGCCCGTCACCGAGTCGAGATTGAAGCAACCGTCCTCAAACCCGGACAGCAACCGGTACGTCACCACGCTGCCATAGTCAAAGTCGAGCGCCGACAGCGTGAAGATCTCCGTCCCGATCGGTGTGTAGCGCGGTATCCGGCCGAGACAGTCGATCCGCTCGAACTGTGGCCGGTTGTCGTTCACGTCGCGCAGCTTAATCACGAGCTGCATCTCCGTCTGCCGCCGGTAGGGAAGGCCCCAGTCGGAGGCACGCACCCGCAGCACATACTCGCGCCGCATGCTCTCGTAGTCGAGCAGCTTTGAGGTGCGCACCGTCCCCGAGAAATGATCAATATCGAACGGCACATCGTTCAGGTTAGCGATGCTGTACGAGATGTACGCATTCTCGCCCAGATCCTTATCCCGCGCCGTCACCTTCGTTACCGAGGTGCCGGCCGGTTCATTCTCATCCACGTAGATCGTCAAATTAGCCGTCTCGAAGATCGGATCGTTATCGTTCGTGTCCTGCACGTTGATTTTCACCTTCGCCGAGGACTGCTTGCGCGTGCCCGGGTTGCCCTGATCGATCGCCGACACGGTGAGCGTGTAGAACGCCTTCAGCTCCGCATCCAGCGGCACGGCCGTGTACAGCATACCCGTCTCCGGGTTCACCCGAAACTCGCCCCCCTCATTGCCGCCGACAATCTCCAGGAACACCTTCGCGTTCTTGCCCTCGTCCCGATCCGTCACCTTCAGCCGGATGACGGGCGTGTTAGGTGGTGACGTTTCCGGCACCGACACTTCGTAAATTTCACGATTAAACACGGGCGCATTGTCGTTGATGTCGGCGAGCCGGACCGGTGTCACGAGGTAGCTCTGCTTCGGCGGCACACCCCGATCGACGGCCCGCAGCGTCAGGTTGTAGCCGGCGGGGGCTGTTTCCCGATCCAGCAACCGGTGCACCTCGATCACATACTCCCCCGGGCGGTCGGTCGGCTTGATGCGGAAGTGCCCATCCGGATCGCCGTCCACAATGTCCAGGCTCTTGATCTGCCCGTGCACACCCTTATCCTTGTCCGTGACGCGCACGATGCCGAAGATGTTTGTGTTGGAGTTTTCCAGTATGTCCGGCAGCGCCTGTACGTAAATATCCGGCGCGAACAGATTCACCTAGAGAGAGAGAGAGAGGGAAAGAAAAAAACGGAAAGTGTTTAATGTACAGTCGGGTTACGCAAACATCCCGCGCGGAGGCGCTGGAATCGTTTGATTAAACTCGCACGTAACACACGGGATGTAAAATCCCATTAAACGGTTCAATGGAATGGGTTAATGGCGAACGGGGGAAGCGAGCTGACGGTAATAAAGCATTTTTACGACCTCGGTGCTACGGACAGGGGGTAGTTATGATTTTATTTCCACCCGGTTCAATCATTCCGCGGCAACAGGTTTTAGATTCGTTTTTGATGGCACGGCACACGGAAACGGCTGGGACTGGAGATGTTGTATCGGAGTAGCGGATGGCAGTGTTTGTGATGCAGTTTTCCATTGCCTGCTTTGTTGTTTGGAAGCTGGAAAACATTTATGCACACAAAAAACAAACGTGAAACAACAACAACATCCTGCTTCCTGTTCTGATCCACGCAATGATCCCGCACCGGGAGCGGCCGCAACGAACAATATTCTACGTACGCCATCAAACCTAGTCGACCGTAGGCCATAAAAATCAATTTATTATGCAATTTTGCCTTTGCAAATGCAAATTCTTTGCAATCCCCGTCGTTCCGCCACCATACCCGAGAGCTCCCCCGAATGTGTTTCTCATCCTGCGCCCCCAGATAGTTGTTACTGACATGCCAGGACATCCCGTATGTACCAAGGGGCATGACAAAACCACATCAAACTCGATATTTGAAAGGATAACACCGCTGGGAGAGTTCAAGCAGAATCCACCACATAAAGGCGGAAAAAAAATCCGCCATCCGTATTGGCAGGCTCTTCTTATCCTTCTCAATGAACGTTTCTGGATCTAGCGGTGTGCTCTCTGCAGCGCACTTGCAGGTCTGATATGACTCCGGCTATTGTTGGTCCTGCTGTTGCGGCTCCTGCTATATCGGAACCACTAGTTCTACACAGATATGCGGAGTCGGAATCAACCGGAGTCATCCGGAGTCGTCCGGAGTCGTCCGGAGTCATCCGAAGTCGTCCAAAGTCGTCCGGAGACGGCCGAAGTCGTCCGGAGTTGTCCGGAGCCGACCGGAATCGTCCATATTCATACGGAGTAATCCGGAATCGTCCGGAGTCCGAATTTAGAGTCGGTCGGTCAAGTCTGGACTGCTCCAACTCTGTACGACTTCAATTCCGGACGACTCCGATTGACACCGACTGACTCCTGATGACGCCGGGCGATTATGGACGGATCTAGACGATTCCAAACTGCTCCGCATACTAGGCGGACCTACCTTCCGGTAGAAGTTTTCGAAGTCGACCGTAGTCGTTCGGAGTCGGTCAGATTCGTCTGGAGATGACTCCAATGAATGCAACGAGTCCTGTCAATTCCGAACTACACCGACCCTTGACGACCCCCTTTTCGGACGACTCCCATTCCAGACGACTTCGGTTGACTCCGCCTAACTCCGGATAACTCTGGACGGTTCCGGATGACTCCAGATGATTCCAAACTACCTCGGATAATGCTATACGAGCCTACCTTCCGCAGTCAATTCCTAAGTTTTCAAAGTCTGATTGGAGCCGACTCCGTATTTTTGCCAATTTTACCCATCACTATTTTTGGTGCCGTTCACGTTGAGAGTCACCAAAATGTAAAATTCGCATACAAACGGGCACTCGCATCAGCGAAAAAATCTCCAAACCATCACAAACTAGTGCGCCGCCCGCAGGATACTGGGCTGAAATGCAATGATGGCATCAGAGCGATATGGAAAAAAAAAAAATAAGAAGATTCCTTATTCTATCTCCCGCAAGAACCACCGCTCCAAGGCACTGCACAGTTGAGAGGTGCGTGCCTACGCTGGTGAACCGTTTATCACACAATGGGACAGTAGACTGGGTTTTTTTTTTTTGTTGCCCCTATACAAATCCCCATACCTCGTAGGCCAATGGAACCCAAAGGTATAAAGATGGGCGTTGTGGCGGTATCGGTTGAGGTTGTGACGGTCGTTCGAGCGATGAAACCTCCGCGTACCCAACACATGCGGGGTTTGTGCAAACGTTCCCAGGAGAAAAAGGGACCACCACTTTTTTCTCGCATTAGTTCGTCGGGTTAGCCTGACCGACCCGGGAATGACCCAAAAAAAATTGGTGCGGTTTTTTGCTCCCCGCATGTCCCGCACTCAATTTGGTTGCCCTTGCGCATTGGAATGTATGATGAGCTTTTGACGTCAGCCGATGTACAGTAGCAGGCGAATCGTCTCCCTCCGGTGGCGCGGTTACCGATTTTAAGTGAATATTTTTGACAATAATAATAATTACTGTACATTCCAGTGCACACTACAGCGAGATGGAATGCTGTGTTCACTTGGCAGTAAATATTTCTGCAGCTATTGACGGTGACGACACCGTACAAAGGTGCTATTAAAGCATTCTTGCCCTGTTCATTGCTCCAGTGTGCTACACAAACGAACCGAAAGACAAGCCGAAAAAAAAACCTTGCATTTCGAAACATTTAGCACCACAACCTTCAACGCATAGACGGACAGCTTCTCCGATGTGCAATCGTTCCGTAATGGATGAAAACTCTGACAACAGCATCGTCCGAAGTCTGCACAGAACTGAATCTCCCAAGAGCCATCAGTAACCAGTGTGTGCGTGTGTGTGTGTCTGTCCAACAATGTCCAGAGCGCTCGGTATCGATCGGGTGACAGTAATGGCACTGTGGTGGACCAATAACCCGGGAAAAAGGTCAGCCCTTATGCTCCCGCCTTCGCTTCCCTCTTTCATCCTTCCCGGCTGCCCTAAGCGATTATCAGCGCAGGGCAACATTAATATTGAAATTCCTTTCATCTTTCGAGCATTGCAATGCACAGCGACACACAGCAAACGGGAGTCAGTCCGTCTGTCCGACGGTTGCTCCGTTTTCTGAAATGGGTCCAGTGTACCGAGCGTCAGAAGAGATATTGGCATGACCCATTTCATGAAACTCTCTGTTGCGAGTATGTTTTTCGGTACAGGGTGGTTATTATGCAATGCTTACCCCATCTTACAGCAAAAAAACTGTGCGGTTCTAGCATTCTTGAAGGCATTTTGTAAATGCCAAAACTTGGAAGAGGAGAAAATGTCACTTTAACAAGGAGATGGAAAACAGAGCTGTTCCTGTTTTCTAAGTGGGACATATCTTTCATTAAAATATGAGCCCTTATTTCGATGGCTGCTGCAAGGAACCCAGCGATGCTCTAAATTCCACAGCGAAATAGTAATTATTATTTGCCGACGGAAAAAGATAGTTTATGGAATGTTATTTTAACAGGAATTTCTCTTGATTGTGGAGCACAATATATTGCCAAATATGCAGAGTTTCTTGCCTGGTTTATGTTTATGATTTCAAATGTGTTGCAAGAAATTAATCTGTCCAGGATTTCTGTTTAAAAATCACAACTTTATGGCATATAATTTCCAAAATCAAAAATATAGCTTGTTTTTGGATTAAGATATAACTATTGGCAAGAACTGGCGTGAACAATTCATTGCATTTGCTGCAATGTCCGAAGTTTTATTTTGTTACAAACTACTCTCTTCTCTATTAAAAAAAAAAACAGTGGCGGCAACAACCCTGCTGTAAATGCAAATCCAGCTTAAAATATTGACCAATACAAGGCTAGGCAATATTTCATGCCACCCATCGACATTTCGGCAACCCGCAACCACGCTTCGTTGCATGATGGGGCAATATTTTCAATTATTTTATTGATTCACTCATACAAAACGTTCGTGTCAAAAAAAAGAAAACAAAAACCACTCAACAAGAGAGAGGTTTTTAGGGCACATCTCCTTAGGGGAAAGCAAAATAACCTCTTTTCAGTGGGCTGCAATAATATGGATGGAAAATAAAGCAAAAATTTAAGCTGCAAATTAAATGCTTCGCCCCCAAATGTGGTCGCCAAATGGAGATAACTGCCAATGACAAAATATGGCTAAAGGGACGAGGAGAGAAAAACGGTTTGATCCTAATTTAGTATTCCCGATGGGACAATAAATAATTGAGCCGCGATTTATGTACATCCCGTACCGCGGTGGCACCTTGGGTACTGTGGCACATTTGGTTTGGAACATTGAAATTGGAGAACAATTATTTCATTTAACGCAGCCCACATCGCGCGCAAGCAAGCTGATGGAGTGGATCATTTTTTAGATATTCTTGTAATGGCGCCTGTGCGTTTTTGAATTTATGGACTGGAATTGATATTGAGTCACGGTCAGTTCTCAAATTTGGCAATTCATGCGCTCAAAAGATATTATAGTTACTCGAATATACGAGCAAGAAATAACGAAAGTCGAAAGTTATATCACATGTAAATTATTACATTTTATTGAGATTTTCTCCATTTTAGAAGGTTCCAACCAGAGTTGCCAAATGTCACTGTCAATGTCATACAAGAATCTGACTGAAACAAAATCCATGTCAGCGTCACGAAATAAAATTGTGACGACCAGAGGTGATATTCAAACGATTCGTGTGACCAATACATGTTTCGTGACATTTTTGGTCAGTCATTATGTCATGACTTTTTTACTGTGATCACTTCTGCAAAATGTCACCGACATGGGCATGACAAATTTCGGCTGAAACAAAATAATGTCAGCGTCACGAGCTCTTCTGTGATGATCAGAGGTGAGACTCTAAGAGTTGGTGCGACCATCACATGCTTGATGACATTTTGTGCAGCCAAGTCTTGGTCAGTCACTTGGTCATGACATTTTTAGTCGGTGATCATCACGATAGTCATGAGAGATATGCGGTGCGTGCGAGTGGTTCCAAGAAACAAAATGAGCATAGTTTCTCGCTCTGTTTGACCGGACAGACTATCAATCCAGGCAGAACGAGAAACCAGGCTCATTTTGGTGCTTGGGACAACACGCCAAGTATGTTCCAAGAATGTCGTGATTATCACCGTCAGAAATTGTCGTATCCAAGTGATTGATCAAGAACAAATCACTCAGCAATCAAGTTGGATGCTAAACAAAATGTCATCAAGCATGTGATTAGTCCACCAACTGTTTGAGTCTCACCTCTGATCATCTCAGTTGTATATGTAATCTGATTTGAGTTTCGTTGCAGTCATGAGTGTTGTTACTAAAACAGAGGCATTTGGCAGCACTTTTCACATTCAGAAAAAGTAATGCTTATGCATGCGATGGCGTTAAGCTCGACTTGTCAGTCTGAGTACTGCACGCACGTTCCATACTTCATACATGAACTCGTGATGCTCATGACATTTTTCAGCAGTCTGGTTCCACCAAGACAAATGCGTACGTCCAATAGATTCTAGTAATCATCCTTCGTCCTGTGACCGCAACTTACCTGCAGAACCTTAATTTTCACCCGCGCCTTGCTCGCCTGATTCCGGCTCGTTGATCCGATGCCGCGATCGTTCGCCACCACCGTCAGCTCGTGCAGCACCCGTTCCGCGAACCGGAGCGGCCGCGTCAGCGTTATCACGCCCGTCGTCGGGTGGACCGCGAACTGCTCCGTCTCGTCCAGGATGCTGTAGTAGATCTCGCCGTTCAGCCCCAGGTCGGCATCCTCCGCCACCACGTGCAGGATGCTTTTGTGCAGCGGCGTATCCTCCGTTATCGCGACCGCGTACTCGGTCGGGTAGAACAGTGGGCTCAGATCGTTCGCGTCCAGCACCCGCACATCGATCGTCGTGTCCGCCTCGAGCGTGGTGCGGCTTTTCCCTTCCCGGCGCGTCCCGGTCGCCTTCACCTCCAGCCGGTAGCTGTCACCTTTCTCGCGGTTCAGCACAATGTTGTTGGTGCGCAGGCGGATCGCAAGAAACACAAAATCGCCGACCGCGCGCTCTTCCGCCTTGAAGAAGCGGTCCTTATCGCCCGCCACTATCTTGTACCGCACCTCCAGGTCGGGCGTCACGTGCAGGCCCATGCGCGGCTCGTTCGGCGGCTGCACCGCGTACGTCTTGATGACGCTGTTCTCCGGTATCGACACATTGTACACCGCGTGGGCAAAGTGAAAGCTGTACGGTGGTGGTTGCGCCGCCCGGCCCGATGCCGAACGCTGATGGCGGACCGGTTCGGCCGTAACGTCATTGCTAGTGGTGCTTACGGCACCACCACCAACAACAGCATCAAGGAAAGTGCCGCTGCTGCTGCTGCTGCCGGCGATGTAGGGAGCGGGGTCGCCTAGAGCGCGCGCTATCACTTCCACCAGCGCTAGGAGGAGAAGTGCAAGTAACCGCGCTCGTGGCACTCCGCCCACACCCGGTATCATCTTCAGCTAACCGTTAACTCATCTTCGAACGTCAGCAGAGCATCTACGGGGAGAGAGAGAGAATGAAAGCAGAGAAAAACAGCATTAGTAACACACATCAGGAAAAGTCCCTGCCCAAAAGGAAAGCAACTTCCAAATCCCATTATCCACCATCGTCATATCGCGTGGAGGACGCGTGGCAATGGAAATAGCATCCTCGACGGGGGATCCTATTCTTCGCACCCGACGCAGGGACCGAAGATTTGATCGGTGGAATTACATCAGACGACACACACACAGCAGTAGCGATCAGTAAGATTGGGGACCGGGGAGGGTCAGCTATCGAAGATGTCACCGTTTCTCTATTTGTGGACCATCCACCGCCGCCATCTCATGCATCCTTGATTGAGGAAAATTCATGAATGAAATCTCTTATCTTCATTGAGCAAACAACAAGGCAAAACGCCCGTCTCTCGCTCTCACACGGTCTGAGACGTGCGATGAGCTCCCTATGCGAGGTTTATTATTCCACGTGGTTAAGCGGGAAAATGTCGCCCACTTTGACGGCACGGGTACTTTAACGTCGGGAATACCGGGGGACGTACTGTGCGTGTTTACGAGAGAAGGAAATTTTATCTCGACCCATTACCGCTAAACGATTACGGCACAAAAAATCACGCACACACACACACACACTGAGGGCAGATTCGGAGTAACACATTTGGCGGGAGTCATGCGACTGCTGATTCTGGGCACTTGGAAATTGAAATGTTTCGTAACCCATAAAGTGGTTATGTGGTGGGATTCGGCATGAAAGGATAATTGGCTGGCAGGAAATGTTTCATTTCGTCTGTTCTGGTTAGGCTCTAGCACGGATCAAATGCAATAATTAGGATTTCAACATTTTATTTTTACATTTCCCGGGAAGAAAACCCCATTTGGATTTGGACCAGTTTCGAGAAGGAAGATAACAAAATTTTTTGATGCTGCGTGTGCACAATCAAAAACTTTTACATTTCCTCCGGGTTTCTTGCAAAATGGGACATCAATTCTGCGGAATTCGACGCGAAAAAAGTGTGGAGCTGATTGGTTGCTTTAAATCAATTCCAACGGTTCCACTTTAGGGGCGCCAGATAAAAAGTAAAGCTACCCCGAAACCCGTGCCAGCAATCAAATTAACTTTCATTCTCAGCATTCTCTGGGCGGGGAGCACGTTGGGGCACAGCCCGGAAACACACGCAGAATACATGAATGTAAACGAAGCTTTCCTTAGCAATTGGATCGCATAGAGTGTTCCAGTCGCGCGCGCTGTCATCCATTTGGGGCTGTGCGCTATAAACGAACACGTTCCGGGAGGAGCTTGTGCGTGTGTGTTTGCGCATATAAAAAGCACGCGATTGAGGAAGGACTTTAGCGCTATTATTTCTTAATGTTCTCCCTAGCTCCGCTTTGACCAGTCGCCTGGCGGGGGAGAACAATGTCGTCCGCATGTTTTTTTGTACGAAAATCAAATCGATACACATATCGACCCCATCGGCCGAGGGAGGCGCGCGTGCCTTAATCAGAGGGCTAACGAGTACCAGAGCGCCCAAGCAGGCGCATCAGGATAACGAGCGTCCAAGCGCGCTCCAACACAGACTGAATTCACTCCAAAAATATCCCACATTCAATAATTCGAGAGCAAGCTAAATCCACTCCTTATCGATGTCGCACGATCGTCTTGCATGGGGCGGCGGAGCGGGTAGACGGCAGGACATAAATTATGTTTCCCTGACCATCACCATCACATTCCGTACCACAAAAAAAAAGGATGAGAGGTTACACGGACGCGTGACCAAACCAGGCGCCCAAGGACGTGAGCGCCCGATCTCGATCGAACGTCTTTGCCTTTCGGTGGGTGGGTGGGGTGGGGGAGGGTGTGGGTGGGGGAGGAACAGTAGAGGGAAGAAATATCATCATGATTATGTTGAGGGACACGGTACACGAAACTAACGAGAACGTGGAAGGGGAGCGAGGAGCAGCACATCGTAATTCGGGGATTTCCTTTTTCTTGTGTGTGAGCCTTTTGTGAGTGTGTCGATATGTATATTTTCCCCCCGCTCTGTTCAGCGATAGGTCTGGACTATCTTTGTCCCGTAGAAATGAAAAGCGACCGTGGCATACACTTATCGGATCCTTTTTACTGATGTGTGTGTGTGTGTGTCTGTGAGAGCTATTCTTTGGAGATTTTTGTAGTTTTTCTTTTTTAACAGGCACCGTGTGCAAGATAAGAACAGCGTAAAACATTCGAACACCGTGGCTATCGGGTCCAGGAAAGTGTCCAGTTAGCGCGATGGAAAACGTGCATGATAAGTTCGGGCGGTTTTGCCGTCCATCGATGACGAAGCTGTACAGCAAAACTTTTCCCCCACGGATCGTCTGTGTGTGTGCACAGTGGGACTGGCAGAGAGAGAGGGACGTGCTCTTTCATAATGGTATGGTTTATTTTATTTTGGAAGATAAGAATGGGTATCGTTTTTATTGCCGTTGAAAATATCCTATAAGTCAAAAATTATAATTAAATATCCATAGTCAAAACTATCAGCAGTTCTTATTTGAAGAGTTGATAGCCAGAACTAGAACCTGTTTTTATTGATTTAAAATAATAATATAGAATTAAAGTAAACACTATCCTATAATATTATCAACATGAAATATGCCAAATGAATTTGGGAAAACGTCTAAATGTATGCAACATGTTCATCAAATGTTGTTTATTAAGGTTTGTTTTCAATACTAATTGCGAATTAATAATAAACGCATGCAAAATAATCAAAGGTCATTTTAAATGATTTTTTTAAGCTTTAGTTATAACAAACCATCATCACAACTCTGCTTCGCTAATATTATCAACACAAATTAATTGAACTTTTTACTTCTCATGAAAATATTTACTAATTTGTCATAATTATGTTGAGGCTATGTTTCAATTTTGACCACTCTTACTATCACTTATGCCAGTGTATTACAAACCAGAATGGAATGATAAGGGAAAAAGTTTCCCCATGTGTGGGAACCAATATGTGACCGTGCCTGTGTACGAGCCAGCCGACCCAAACCCACCAGGTCCAGGCCCAAGGCACCCTGGGCGATTTTATTATCACAAATATATTTCTTTATTATGTTATCCTCGTAATCGTATATATATTTTCCGGACCGGCATCCGCCACAAAAAAAAAACCCCTCTCGTGTGTTCGTGCCCACCAAGCCGGTATGTGGTGTGTGTGTCGAGGAACTAGTGAGTTATCCTGCAGAGAAAAACACAGTGTCGCAAACATGTCATATGTAATCGAATACAGCCTAGACCGTGTATGTGTGAGTTTGATTTCATTGTACTCAACACAGCGAAAAGCGTATAACACTCCCACGAGAGAAGGAAACCCAAATTCAAACCAACGAGAACAATAGCTTGGCACAGATCGATTCCAAATCATATTTGTAACGATCGTTTGCCAGTGGACGAGAAAGTCCCTCCCAACAAGCAAACCAGGACAAGATGTTTTATTTTGAAACTTTTTTTTCTTTCTTATGCCTTACTCCTTACGTTCCCGTTTGGAGTGAGCAAGGAAGTTGGGGGGAACGTTAAAATTGGGATCAAATGAAAATGCACCCAATTCGATTCCAGGAAAACCGGAGCGATCGGTGAATACATTTGGGCAACCTTTTTTCCTATTGCGATTCCTATTGCTGCATGAGAATTTATCAATCTTGGTCCACTTGTGCCGGTTGTGTCCCCGATGAGCAAACGATACGGAATTTGATTTCATTTTTCTCCCATTTTGGTGTACCGATAACGAAGCACAGGACACACACACACCCGTCACAAGCCACTAAGCGGAAAGCGGTAAAGCAACCATGCGCCGCAAAGCGAGTGAAAAACAACTGGCATCGACTTTTGCAAAACATTTTGCACTTTTGCACTGTTCTTTGGCAACGGAGGAGCGCCCTTGGTGTGCTCGAGCGCAACGGGAGAAAAACAATCGCAACCAATTTGACCTATGCTGCCGGGACCACACACACGAGGCACCGGTAGACGGTTTGGTGGATGGATGGATGGATGATAAATTGTCACAGCTTCTAGGGAGCAGATTTTTATTTCCCTCGCCCTGGCCCTGGATCTGGTCGTCATCTTCCATTTTTCCAACAACGTGTGTTGCAACTTTGCTTTCGAGAGCCTGTCTGCAATTGAACTGCTTCATGTTTCGTGTTCTATTTTATGTTTCCTGTTTCCATCGACCCTACTGCCCCGTCGTCCGGTAGCGGCCAAACGACACGTTCCATGTCGTGGCATCAAATAACAACGAGTACTTGTGAAGATTATGTAGCCAGGGGTTGATTCTTCTCTCCTCCTTCCATTGCTACGCGTGCTACTAAGCGGTCTTCAAATGTGTCATACTTTGTCCGTGGGGCGTACTTTTTTCTCATGGTTTTGTTTTTGTTTTGGTCAGATGAGCACATTGCTGACACATCTTCATCTTCATCCGGCTGACAGGACGGAAGAAGTGCCCCGCGGCTATGATAGGAAGATATGCGGAAGCGGAAGCGGTTCGACGACAGCTGGAAAACTTTGGCAGCGAAAGCAGAATCAGATGTTTTCGTTAAGTTTTCTGCTCGCGTTGCGTGGAGAGGAAATGAAAGACATATACATTTTTAAAGCAAAAGTCAGGCAGTGTAAAGCAATGTTGAAGACATTGTTTTAAAGCCCATTGTTTAAGGCAATAAAAATAGAAAAGTAGGGAAAGGAATTTTATTTAAAAAATTATGATAACAATATTTAAAACGCATAATTCAAATAAATTCGGCATAAAATGAAATTGAACAACAACAAAAAAATACATAAATAAGATAAAACAAACCAAATAGCAAAAATTGGAAACACAAAGGTAAACAAACTAAACTAAACTAAACCAAGGTATAAAATAAACAATGAAGAAATAAACGAAAACAGTTAATCATACAACAAAAAATAAATAAATACAGCGAAAGAAATTATACAAAATAGACCTATAATATCAGTATTATTGAAACATTATCAATACATTTAGATTCGAAACCTTTCCTTCTTTCAAAACCATTTAGCTATCACAGTTATCAACAAATCTAGTCAAAGCTCCAAAAAAAAGAAAAAAAAACATACTTTTGAAAACTTTTCAACTCGATTGACCGTAAAAACCCACCCATTTTTTTGTCGACCGAAGGAAACACAAATCGATCATCTCGGCGAGGGTGTACACACTGCAGCAAAAGGTGCTGCTAGCAAATAAAGTGCGTCCCCATGATTGGCTATCCGTCTTTCACTGCCCTTTCGCACCCGAAACACCATCTTCTCTTCCCCTGGCAGACGCCTCCTGCATCGTGGTTAGCTATTTGAGAACCTATTTTCACGGCCACTTTCCCGCTTACTT
>NC_054085.1:25404043-25504212 GCF_017562075.2 Anopheles merus
TTTCTATATTCATTTACACAGTTCCTTTTTTTCTAGTTGACTTGAGTAAGGTCAACAAAACAGTGAGAAAATCGCTTAAAAAGGTCCAAGGTTTTTTTTGCAGAATTTCGGCTTGAAAGAGAAACAGGTAAAAAATGGTGGAATTATTCTTTAAATACGGCTAGCATAAGTAATTTATATTTACACGTTCTTATCAACTCTACGAGTGCCCATCACTAACGTAAACTCTCGTACGCAAAAGCTGTTTGCATACGGAGAGCGTTGTGGCAGTTTTAGTTTTGCACACCCACCGTGTTAGTGCCTGCTTACAAAAACCCTTAAGTTATGTCCTTAGATACACGAGTACATATGTATATATATATATATATATATATATATATATATATATATATATATATATATATATATATATATATATATATATATATATATATATATATATATATATATATATATATATATATCTGTTAGCCAAATAGTTCTTGTCATAGGCAGCTGCATTAAGTTAGCGTCGCGAAAGGCTTGTAGTCGCGCCCCGCCGTGTCCCACACCGCTTCTACTCCTCCTCCACACTAAGCGACAGTTGTTTCTGCTTCTGCTGCTGCTGCGAGACGTTCTCCTTTCCCGCCTTTTGCTCCCTGTCTTTTTCGTCCTTGCAGCGGCCACAGCAGCCGCCGGTCGAGTTTTCACAGATGTCAAGCTTCTTGAAGTTGGGCGTCCATTCGCCGAGGCTCGCGTTCGCGTAAAAGTCCATCGGGTAGGCCACCTCCAGGTTGGGCGCCGGTTTGGGTTTCTCCTCCGTCGCCGCCGTACACTCCGGTATGTTCCATTCGGCGTCGCCGAGCGCGACGGACAGCTCGTACGGTGTGAGCAGCGGCTTCGGGAAGGCAGTGCCCCAGTCGATGGACAGTCGCGGACAGGCAACCTGGCGTGGGGGGGGGGGGGGGGGAAGGGACAAAATAGGATCATTTAGATTGTATTTTTTACCATTTAATAACCCCCATCCCTCTTGAAGATGCGCCCTATCAGCGCACGTATATCTCGTTCGCACGATATCTTCAATCAAAGCTCGCCTGCTTCGATAGGCATCATCGAGACACACACACACACCCCCATCATTTGCGCTACAAACGTACCTGCACGAACGCGTCAATGTGCTCCATGCGGGCCAGCTTGGTGGGGAAGATCTCCGACAGCAGTATGATGACCGCGTCCCGGCCGTGATGCTTCAGCCGGCGCTCCAGATGCTCCAGCACCTTGGTCGAGCCCTGGCGGCCCAGCGTCCCCAGTATCAGCCCGAACCGGCGGGCGTCGCGCGCCTCATCGATCGCGCGCTTGCGGTTGCGCCGCATCGCCTCGTGGTCGTACAGCTCGCGGGTAAACTTCTTCTCGTACGGGTCGTACTTGTACGCCTCGAGGGCCGGATTGGCAATCATGGCCGCCTCCAGATGGAACCGCCCATCGCCCAGGTAGATGAGGGTGCGGGGTGCTGCCGCCGCCGACGATTGTTCCGTCCCACCGCCCGCCGGCAGCCGCGGTGCCGTGCAGCCCAAAATCTCGCCCGGGCTGAGCGGCTTGGACTGCGGTATGAGCACATCGTACCCGTCCGCCTCGCGCAGCTCCCTGGCGGCCGCGTGCAGCGTCGCCACGAACTGGATCGTGCTGACGAACGCTAGCGGCCGGTCGCGGGGAAAGTTGCGCTTGACGCTCTCGACGAAGTGCAGCGTGTCGATCTTGATGTCCACGAACACGTACAGCACCTTGATGCCGGTGGTCTGATCGATCGGTATCAGGCAGCTGTGCCCGTAGTGCACCAGCAGGTCCGCCCCGAGCGCCTTGGCAGTGAAATCGTCCACGCAGCAGGCCCCGTACGTGACGTCACCCATGATGACCGTGTCCGCCTCGGTGAACCGCTCGATAATGTCGCTCAGCACGAGCGAGAACATCAGCAGACCCTCGGGCATCTGCAGTGCCACCCGCTGCGCCTTCGTTTCCCGCACCCGCCAGATCGTTTTGTGCACCTCGAAGTTGTAGTTGGCGGGCAGGGCGGCGATGGCCTCGTTCAGCTCCGGATCGCTCAGCAGGCTGGCCGGGATTTTGTTGACCACGCGCGACGCACCCTTGAACACCTTCCGGGCGGGTTTCGCTTTCACGATCTTTGTTGCGTCGGACGGTAGCGGAAGCTGCTGCTCTACTTGTGCTGCTGCCATGGTAACAGCCGTACCAACTGCAACCGTGGTGCGATAAGAAAGAGGGCAAAAAGCAATCTGTGCCAAATAGGTGCCTTTTTTGTTTTGTTTTTGCCTTAGAGCCTAGGCCAACCGTTGGCCAATTTTCGACGCTTTTGCTTTCACGTTCACCTCTCACTGAGTTCAAACAGATCACAAGACACACTCGACGCCGGAGGTCAACGCGGTTCACGAACGCTCACGTTCGACTGGTCGCTTGTGAGTGAGCCCGTGAAAAACCTCGCAGCGCACAGGGAACAACGCACACGCAGCACCGGACTGGAAAGTGAGGGCACGCGCGGTATGACGAAACTTGCTGCACGGGATTCCTTGGGATGGAATGAGGGGAGGGGGTGATTGTTTACCCTTCGCAGACGGTTGCATTCGCGGCACTCTGACTCACTCACTCCAATGCATCGCGCGTGTCGGCCCGAGTCGAGTCGAAGGTAACAACTGCAACTCCCAAACCGTGGATTACGTGACTTTCGGCACACGGCCAATGGCTGCAGCAGCAGGGGCATGCATGCGAAAAGCGAACCAAAACAAACCGCCGTCAAAACGGGGTGTTTCGCGATGTTTTGCGATGGGTTTGTGTTGGATGCGATGATTTTAACCCTTGTCAATGGCAGCAAAATACAAACACTGATCAAAATTTTGGATTTATTTTTAATAAACAGTATTTTTTTAGTTTTTTTTTTTTAGAAATTTGTAATGTGGGCACAGAAATCGAAAAAAATCAAACCGCAAGCCAACTAACTTGATAACAAATCATCAACAAACTAGTGAAAGTAAAGGTGGATTTTGACAATTTTGATGATACGAACCATATCGATGATTCCGACGGTTCCAATGGATCCAATGATTTTCAACGATTCCGGGCGGTTCCGGTCGGTTTCCTGGTGCTAAATTAGGTTTGGTGTTCCTGTTCGACCATTCCGACCTTTTCGAAACTACCGGGGTGCATTTCACCGTTCCGATCGTTCCGATCGTTAAACCCAAGTGCCTCAACTCCACTAAACGACCAGCAAACGGGTTCTAAACGACTCAAGGTCTCTACCTAAACGGAATATAGAAAGACTTCGTTTAGCAGACGGTGAACGACTGATGCATTCTAAAAATATAAAAAAAGGTGGTGGCGCCATCTGTTGGTGGATCATACCCAACCAGTTGAGGCACTGCGCTTGCTTCGCTTTGGGAGCTTTCTCCTTCCCTTTGTAGTGTTATATGGTTTCGCATTGAATATATGCATCGCTCGAACAAGAGCGGCGATACGCTTGTTTAAGTATTAAACTCCAATGAGAACCATTTGTACAGAAGCAAGTGAGATTTGAATATTGGTCGATGATGCTGAAATCCATGTATATGACCACACGACCATTCACATAGATTTTTGCTCGGAAAATTAGTAGACTATATAGATCATGATTAGATGAAGCTTGTCGAAACACATTGCAAGAAAAGGACAGTAATTTAATAATGAGTTGTAAAACGCCATCTATTGAGCGAACCAGTGAAGCTATGGAGATTTCTTTTATTTATATGGACATTTGATTTTCCAGTCGTTTAAGCTTAATCTATGGTGCTTGGGAAAATATTCTTCCTAATTTCAAATAATGAACATAATCTATTTTTAATGTTAAGTTAAATGTCATGTAAACACATTAAGATTTAGAAACAAAACACATCAACTTTGAAGTTAAAATAACTTCTATGAAGGAACTACACTCTGAAATGTACTTGCCGAGAATACAATTATTTTATTATCGTCCAAATTCAACCCCACCACGAAATGGCAGTTGCGTAGACGTTTTTTTCCGAAAAAAAGTAATTATCGAAAAAAGTTTGATTTCGTCGTTTCTGAAGCGTGTGCACAATTGTGCAACGCACTGTACCATGAGCCAATCAAACCGTTGAACGATAGCGCCATCCATGCGTGCCTACTAGGACGGCAAAATAAATGAAACCTTTTTTTTCCACTATTCTACTGTTTGAGGTCTTCGCCCCAAGGATAGCCATGGTGCCAGTTCCTTCTTTACGACCAAAGCAACCCAGTTGCTGCGGTCGACATTTCAGTTTGTCTACCCATTCGCCGGCAGGATGTGTGCGTCCGAAATTTCGACCGTTAAAACGATCGCCCAAATCAACGACGAAACGCGCAACTTTATCCTGGTCGGGGTCGTGATAGCGAAAAGTGATCCGCGCTATTTCAGCGGCCACCCGAAAGGGCGCGGACCGTTCGAGGCGGATTCGACCACCGCGGACACATCGCACGAGACGGCCCGGGGCGTGCTCACGCTAACGTTGCGCGATTCGAACCGTGACACCATCAACTGTACCGTGTGGGGTAAGGCGGACACTATCATCCACTACGATGGTGCGTTTGCCATCGGGGACGTGATCGATGTGAACCGGCCGCAGGTTGCTGCCTCGATGTTTGGCCGGTCCGAGCAGTACTCGCCGACCGTTACCTCGCCGTACTGTCTCACGGTAAACGACCAGACGGTTCAGGGGGCACAGATAACGCGCCACGACGGACCGGCACAGGAGCGGCAACGGTTTCGGGCCCTGCTGAGGGTGCCGCTGGTGCAGCCGGGTGAAACCATCCCGCTGGCCGACATTGTCGCGAGCGGTTCCGGCTGCAATGGGGAAACGTTCAACGTGCTCGTTGTGGTGCGTGCGGTACGCGCCAAGCGGGATGTTCGAGTCGCCCGCAGCAATCAGGTGAAAACGTTCCGTGAGGTAATCCTGATGGACGGCAGCCACGGTGGGGTGCTGATGAAGCTTTGGTCCGACAGCTACATCCGGTGGTCGGAGCAGTGGGTACCGCTCAAGACGACCCTGCTGATCGCGGATGCGCGGGCCGAGTTTAACGCGTACTACAAAACCATCTGCCTGGCGGTGGACCGGAAGACGATCATCACGCAAGATCCGGCTGTACCGCAGCTGGCGAGCCTGCTGAACCACGCCAGGAGCATCCCAACGCAGGAGATCGATGTCGTATGCTCGCTAGCGTCCGGTTCCGTTGATCGTTGAGTATTCTATTTCCCATTTTTTTCTCAATTATATATTCCACTACGAATCCGATTGCATTTCTCATTCTAACAGCATCAACCATAAACACCGTAATGACGGTGCAGCAGATTCTCGACCGTACCGAGGGTGATCTGGTGCAAGAGGAGGACCAATTTACCGCCCTTTGCTACGCCGTTATAACTCGCTTCGATCTTGACGGTTGCTCGCGGCTCGTTAGCGAACGGTGCGCTCATTGTCGGTCGCTGGTGCGGGAACCGACCGGGACGTGTGGAAAGTACGATTGCCCAGGGCAGACGACGGCACCCGATGCTCGGGAGCCATTTTTTGACATCGCGGTCGACGTTACCGATCATACGGGCACGCTGACCGGCTGCCGGATGGCGAGCCGTGTGGCCGAAACCGTGCTCTGCTGCGATGTGGCCACGTTTCTGCGCCAAACCGACACGCAGCGGACGGTGCTGAAGTGGAAGTATCTGCTCGACCGCTGTGCGGTACGGCTGATTGTGAAGCGACGGTCGGCGGTACGGTTTCAGCATCTGTACTCCATCGTCGACTGTGCCATCGCGGACCCGGGCGAGGTGGAGGCTAAGCTGAAGGTTTACTGATGACGGCATTAAACGAAATTGTGTCATTTTTGTATTACGCTTTGTAATATTCAACTGTTGATTACAATATATAGAAGCCTGGTTGAAATACGGAGTTTTTACGATTTTACATACTCTGTTTGTTTTTTTTTTATATATTTGTTTTACCTTCTTAAAATTTTGGATTCGTTAAAAAAATCAGGATCTAGAAGCCTTAATGGATTTCTAAATTTAATACGAGATTGAAAAAAAAATGCTTGAAAATATTGAACATTTTGTAGGAAATAAAGGAATGCTGGAAAGCAATGAATAAATGCAGAGACGACGTCCTCTGGTTTTGTGGAAATCTAAGTAAACATCTAAACACGTGATTACATTAAGACTCAGGCAAGACCTACACTTAAACCATATGCGTCTGCCGGTCAATACGTTGATAGTATCGATTACTTAGGATTTGTCGACTGTTGAGCCTGATACAGTAAAAAAGGCAAACACTGTGGTACAAGATTGTTAAAGATTAGAATGACAGAGCGTTAAACACCGCGAATAACAGTAGCAGCTTCGGTTTGGCCTTCTGCAATAAATATGATTTGTATGATGCTTCAAGAAGTGGGCCTCAAGTGTCATCTCCAGTATTTTCCTCTTTTTACTCATTTTCACCATCGGACTCGTAATTTTCCGGTTTGTACGGTTTGCGCACTTTCTTCGGATCGTATTCTAAAACACCAACGAAAAGATAATCGTTGCGTTAATCTGGTTAAGATTTGGTTCCTGTAGCAATGCTTACCTTCTTCATACTCCTCCGGGTGGCGTGACTTTCGTTCCTTTTCCAGCATCTGCAGGTACTCCTGTTCGGCCGCTTCACAAGCAGCTGAAGCAAAAAAGAAAAAGGTAACAATTCATCCATTAAAAAAGAAATCGTCTTCCGTAGCAAAGAACTCACATCGACACTGGAATAGCTTCGGCTTATCCTCCGTATGCTCGTCCTGCCTGTTTAGGGTGCGCACCTTCAGCTTCATCTCACGCGATTTCGCCTCCAGAATCTTTTCGCGGCGATTCTCCCGCTCAAGCATCTGTACGTTCCGGGAATTGAAGAGTAATATTGTCAATACATCCACCTTCGCGGTCTCCTTCCCCAACTTACCGCCGTCAGCAGTGGCTTGTCATTCCTGATCGACGTCATATTTTCCGACATTTCGATCAAAAACGTGGCTCCCTTCACACTGCCCGTACCGACCAGCCGGCCCGACTCGTGGGCCCTCAGGCACTTGAGGCTCTCGTCGCACACCTTGATGCTGAGCGTCGGTTCGCTGTGCTGCTGAAGTAGATCCCAAGCGTCCAGCACACCGTCGACGCGGCTCACGAAGAACAGCGAATAGCGCGTCGGACTCCAGGCTCCGTCCGTCAGCATTACGTCGTGGTTTTTGGTCCAAACGATCGAGCTCTCCCGGCAGTCCTCCGACCAGATGCGTGCGATCCAATCCCCGATGGTGAGGAAGTTCTTCACGAAGGCGGGATTGCGCGTCAGCGCGTAGATTGGTCCCGTGTGGCATTGCATCTAGCATCGATGGGATGGTGTAGGTGCAAACCCGTGATTGAAAATGTCTTCAACAAATCCACCCCAATTCTTTGTAATTACTTACCCTGAAAACGATTTTCTCCTGCGGCGATTTTCCCTTCCGATTGCACGAAAACAGCATGCCCTGTTCCGTGCCGCACATGAAGCGCGTGGGAATCGATGTTTCGTACTCCAGGCAGCTAACACCGTACGACCGGGACAGGTCCTGCTCGTCCGCCTTGATCGGATCCATCAGCAGCTTGTCGATCGGTTGCGACAGCTTCCGCGTATCCCACCACATCACCTGACTGTCGGACGAGCCGGAAAAGAACTCCGTGCCGCTTTTGGAGTTAATCCACAGCGCTGAATTGACCGGAGCGCGGTGCGAATGTTCCCGCTCGCTGATCATGACCGGTTCCTGCTCGTTGCGCGTATCCCAGGCAGCCACCTGCCCATTGTACATACCGCACACCAGCGTCGTGGGGTCCTTCTGATTGTACTCCAGGCAGATCATGGAGCTGGTCGGCTTGAACCGCAGCAGCGGAGCGTTCGGATTTTCCACCTCCCATATGTACGAGCAGACCGACTTGCCGAGCACCTCGCCAAAGTTCATGTTGCAGTGCGACACGGCAATCTTGGTGCCACCGTCCGGCGACCAGGACAGATGCGTTACCGGCTGCTTGTAAATGCTCGGATCGCGGTACACGTTCAGCGTGCGCGAGCTGCTCCGCTCGATCAGCGGTGCCGGCTCGAGATCGTCGAAGTACTTCTCGTAGATGTTGACCGCATTGTTCTGGAAGATGCAGTGCTCCATCGGCTTGGTCAGTGCCATCAGCTGGCTGATGTAGTTTTCATCCTTCTCCACCTTGCGCCGGTAGCGCACGGTTTGCTCCGGATCGAGATAGTTGACGTCCTTCGGCCAACCGCCCTCCGAGTGCAGGATACCGTGATGCTCGTACTCCGCACTCTCCGTGTTCGCTTCGCTGATCGCCATCTGCCGGCTGTACTGCGTGCCGACCGAGACGGGATCGCGCAGAATGTACTCGCGGAACAGGTCATGGTTGGCGGGTTCGGAGAATTCCACCTTGTTCTTGTCGGAGAACAGGCACTGCTTGCCAAACTCGCGGCGCTCCTTCTGGTAGACGTACTGTATGTCCATGCTGGTGCTTCAGGCTGGATTTCACTGCACAGGCTGCTGAAAGGAAACGGTTCTGTAACTTAATATACGCGAATTAATAATAAGACAGACAGCAATTACACTAACCGAGCTATTATTGGTTAATTTTAGGACGTATTTTGGAAATTCTCCTGTCAGGCCCTTGTGCCCAGGAAAGGAGGGCATGAAATTTTTCGCAACTGTCAAGGTTGTTTACTTCGATCGGGTTATTTCGTATCCCGTTGTTAAGGAAAACCCGAACGGTTACTACGAACACGTCATATGTTCGTTTCCATAGTAATAGCGTCCCTTAAGTAAGCGTTTCAGTCTTATCTGTGAACGTCCAAGATTATAGCCAGCTTTACAGCTGTATATTCAAACGCAAGGATGTCCTTTTCCAGGAATAAAAAAAAAAAACGGCCCAACTAATGTCCATGATCCGTGAACTATTTGCCTACCGTGGCCTTGATACGATAACGAATTTAGGCACCGGTTGAATGGCGGCAACGCTACCACATCCGGTCGTCACTACGATAACAACAAACCAGTTTCCCCCGTAAGTTATCGATCAAACGCTTACGATGGAAACGCTTGGCGCCAAAAAGAGGGGTCCTCACCGATTACGAGGACCCATGAGTGCCAACGTTGGAGCAATAGTCTGGCTAGAAAGAATCGGGAATCGTTCGGTAACGGTCGTGTTTCTACTGTGCGCACCCTGCCGTCCGTGCACGTGGCTGTTCAAGCATTCCACGTGCGTTTCGTTAACGGCTAAGGATTTAGGATACGCATAAGGGGGAAAAAACGCACAACCTGTTGCATTCGCATACTCTATTTATCTCTCGCGGTGTGAAAGTGAACCCAAAACAGGCGCCAAGATGAAGGTGGACACAAACGTCAGCACCAGCCAGATGGATCAGAACTGGACCCGCTACATGGTGATGTGCGACCGGAAGGATATCCGGCAGGCGACCAACTTCCAGGAGGAGAACGAGGTGCAAGCGACCCTGGTCGGCAATAAGGCGCTGGCCAAGCAGTACGAGATACAGAATCCGGTCGACCGGGGTACGCAGAGCACGAGATGGATACTGAACACGCCCGTCTGGACGGTGCACAATCGGTTGGTGCACACCGGCATCACCCATGTGGAGGGCGGCTGGCCCAAAGAGATCGACTGCTGGCGTGACGAGGAGCTGATGACGCGGTACCGCCGGAAGCAGGAGAAGAGCGAAGCGTACGTGCAGCAGATGCGAGGACTAACCAGGGTAGAGTGTGCTTTAAGCCTGTATCCCCATTCTTTGAATGCAGCCTTCTTCTGCGTGGAGCAGTTGTTCTTTATTTTTTGGTTATTTTTGGTGCTTTTTTTTTGGGATTCGATGCGCAACGGGCACGCGATTTTAGCCGAGGAAGCCAAGCCGTGTGTCAGCACCTGGCAACGTGGATAGATGAAGGGTTGGCAACGCCTGCAGGCCTCAATGAAGAGTGGCGGCTTTTAGTTTTGGGGCCTTTTTTTTTGGAGGTGTTTCACTTTTCGATTTGCAACACCCACCCACACCCGTGTCGTCGTCTAGAGTGAAGTGTTGTCAGAACGGGTGCGGATGATGTTCACCAGGCAGGAAATCGATGGCTGGACGTGCTGTTCCATTTTCGTTCGCTCTCCCCCAAACGCTTGCCTATTTTGTTAGCTGAAGTCGACGAGCCCTTGAAAAGAATTTGAAGAAATCAAAACTGCAATGGGAAAAAGTTCAACTCACCTGATGTTGGAGAGCAAAGAAAGTTTTTAATTGTTTAAATGTACGATGAACCGTTTGGCTTTTCCAATTCACATGCAATTTTTAGTCATGATAGAATATCAAGGTTTGTCCAAATTTCTACTGTTTTGTCCTTCTCTGCTTGATTGTTTCTGCCGCTCCTAAGCGGACTGGGATACTTTCAGTTTCAGTTCCTAAGCCGGCTAGGGCCGAAAATGGTTCAGCATCAGTTTCAGGATCGGTATAGAGTCCTGGACAGGGGACTCGCTTCTGATCTACTTCTTGAATCAGGATTGATTCTGATTCAATTTTAGGGGCAGCATAGGATCAGTTTCAAATCCAGACTCATTATTCCTCATCAGTTTGAGGACTGGTATGGATTCAGTTTCAGAACCGAAACTGGTTCGGATCTCATTCATCCACCATGAAATGCTTGGTATCATATTCAAATAGAATTAGTTTCCAGGTCAGTTCTAAAATCCAAACAGATTCGGGAATGGTTTTTGGACCAATATATCTTCAAAACCAGCTCCAAAAGCCGTAAAGCTTTTAGATGGTTCAGTTCAATATAGGAAGAAACAACGTTCCATGCTTTAAAAAGTTCTACGTAGAAGTTATAATCTTTTGTTCCTTTCTTCACTGCTTCTAAGCAGATTTGAGGGAATTGAAGCAGGATTAGGATGTATTCACTTTACGTCCCTGGGCCAAGATAGGTTCAGTATTAATTCCTGAAATGCGTTAAGTTCAAGATTATTTCTTGAGCCGTGATTAGTTTCAGGAACTAGACGGCTCCAGTTCTAATCTAAGTTCTATTCTAATCAGGTGCAAATTTTATCCGACTTTTATTATTTGGAATAAGTTTCACATGAAGATAGGTCCTGAGACAGTTCCAAGATGTTGGTAGTTCAATTCTAATTTCAGAAGCCGTATAGGTTCAGGACATGTTACTGAAGTCTATGTTAGAGAAAGCTGTGAAATCGGGTCCTAAGTCACCATGGGTTACTAGTAAAACTAAAAGCAAAGTTTCATGCTTTAAAAGCCAATGCTTTTGTGAAGGATGTCCGGCAAATATTCAATAAAAAGTAAGAATTTTGTAGATCTTCAGTTCCAGAATAGGAACTGACGTTATTAAAACTTCTCATGTGACTGAAGCTTAACGAACAAGATGATGTTACTTGCTTACTGATCCGGTGCAACACAACTGATTTGCCTGCTGCTGGAGTGTTCGAAACCGATCACGGTCTCGTGCCTTCGTCAGCCAATCCACTATTCCGGTCTTACATGACGGACACCACCACGGCCTTAAAAGATGATCTAGCTTGAGTTAATATTCCCTTGAATGATATTTTGAATTTGAAATTGAGTTCCGTTATATGTTCTATAGTGACATTGTTAATTTCGTTTTTCATATTTTCCATACCCAGACGATGGATCATGCGATCATGCAGAACAATGCCTGCAACATCTACCAGAACTACTTCGAGGATATCGAGCAGCACGAGCTGATTGAACAGTTCACATCGAAAACGGTACACGTGTACAAGGACTACCTGGAGGAGAAGCGGTCCTGCACGTACATCTGCTGGTCGGACGAGGGGAACCACTTCGCGTCGGCACACTGTAACATTGGACAGCGCCGCGGAACGACTACCGATTGCTACATCTGGGATATTGGTAAGCAGGATCGTTGGAATCAGTTACACAAAAGAAGATGATAAAAACTTACCACCAACCATGTTTCCACCAGAGCATCCAAACAGTCCGCTGCAGAAGCTATTTCCACCGTACCAAACACGCTGCCTGGAGTACAACTTTAAGGATTCCACCCAGATGGCGGGCGGGTTGTTCTCGGGCCAGGTGGCTCTGTGGGACATCCGCGCCTCCGGCACACCGGTCGAGACAACGCAGCGCGAAGCGAGCCATAACGATGTGGTGACGCGCGTACTCTGGACCAGCTCCAAGACGACGAACGAGTTTCTGTCCGGCTCGACGGACGGGCGCATCCTTTGGTGGGATACGCGCAACCTGTCCGAACCGTACGACTATCTGAACCTCGCCCCGAAGGACGTGCAGGCGCGGGAGGAGGACCCGCGCCACTGTTTCGGCGTTAGCTCGGTCGAGTTTGAGCCGACCATGCCGAACAAGTACACGGTCGGCACGGAGAACGGTATGATATATAGCTGCAGCCGGAAGTACAAAACGCCGGCGGACAAGATACAGTCCACGATCAACGCGCACACCGGCCCGATCTACTCGGTCGAGCGGAATCCACTGTTCATCAAGAACTACATCAGCGTCGGCGACTGGCAGACGAAGATCTGGACGGAGGACTGCAAGGACAATCCGATCGTGTGGACGAAGGAGTACGCGGTGCAGCTGACGTGCGGCATCTGGAGCCCGACCCGCTGCTCGCTCGTGTTCATCTGCCGGATGGACGGCGTGATGGACGCGTGGGACGTGATCCACCGGCTGGACGGGCCGGTGCTGCGCCTGAAGCTGTCCGACGCACCGCTCTGGTCGGTGCGCGTCCACAAGGCGGGCAAGCTGATCGCGAACGGCACGGACAATGGGGCCATCTACCTGACGGAGATCTCGGACAACCTGACGTTCAGCTCGGCGAACGATAAGCCCGCCCTGTCCGGGATGCTGGAGCGCGAGATGCGCCGGCAGCGGCTGCTCGAGGCGAAGATTAAGGAAATCAAGCTGAAGGAGAAGGAGCTGGAGCGGGAACGCATGCGGCGCCATCTGCGCATGGACAATGCGAACTCGATCGAGGAGGAGGAGAAGGATCTGGTGGCGGACGCGATGCACCAGTTTTGGACGAAAATCCACGGCCGCAAGAGCTTGAAAAACACGCTCAAGGGCATTCGCATGCGGGACACGGGCGTGGGCCTGCTGGCCAAGGACAAGAAGGCACAGAAGAAGGAAAAGCGTTAAGGCGCGAACGCCGGCGCGTTGCTGGTGTGAGTCCGATTGCTACCGATTGATTCGGATAGAATGTTTTGTGGAGAGCGGGTTCTGTTTTTAGCCCAATTTTGTTTCACTTTTGGTTTATTGTACGAAAATTTGAACATTTTGCACTTTTGTTACGCAAACAACACAACTGAATGAGGATAAATACAAACGCGTCTACGCGATCATTCATTAGAGGGATGAAACGATCGAATATGCTTCCCTCTCAATGCCCTAGGGAGGTGAGTGGTACTACGGGGCAGCTGGGAATAAAGTGCACCACCACCCGACGTTAATTAACGTTAAGATTGCTTTTACTGCTTTGTGTTGATAAGTTGTCGCACTTCAACAACCTTATATTGGTCTTGTTTTGTTTTAATTTTTTCTTTTGTAAGGAGTTAAATGGTATATGTGTACATAAGGTAGGCAAGTATAGTATGGCATTGGTTTAAGTAACTTCATGAATAATTGAGATACAACACAGGAAACGGGCGCTACACGCCCGGACTAGTTTCGTAATGGCGGCAAGGGCTGGTATAGGAGCTGCCAGGTAAAATGCACACTTCCCCACTAGATACAGGTTCTAACAACACTTTTTTCCCCCAACCGTGTGTATTCTAATTTCTCTATCCCAGATCCCCCCCCCCAACTTATAATTCCATATTTAGCTATTTTTAGTAAAGTACTTTGTGAAAACTACTGGGAGAAAAACGAAACACGATGCTTTAAAAAACGTGCTTGCAGTTGCGCTGCTGTGGCTTTTTTTTTCTTTATCAGTACATTCATATCATCGAGTTCGATCGTCGATTGTTATTGTAGTTTTGTTGGTTTTACTGTCGAATTATATAGATATTCTCACTCATCAGATGCAGCTGTCCCTACGCGAACGAAGCTTTTGTCGCTATTTTTTTTACTTATTACTTTCATTTTCCTTCACTCTCACCCTCTCTCTCTCTTTATGTATTGTAGTTTATAACACGATAATTGACAATAAAGAGTATGCTTTTTTAAAATGACACTTTCTTAAAAGTACTCAATGTCGGCTGTATAGGTATGAAAAGTACATGGTTGTTGTTGTGTGTGTGTTTTTTTTTCGTCAGTTGTTTGCATTGCTTTTAAACACCGTTTGTAAACCCCGCAACGTTGCGGGTCGTTTTCACCTTTTAAAAGGGGGGCATATATTTATGCTTCAGGCAGACGGGCGGGAAAAACCGGAACTTTAATAATAGACACAATCACACAGCAGTGCTTATCAACAACACCTTAAAGCCTGTGTTGGGTAGTAGTAATAGTAGTAGTAATAAATGAGTATTTGAATTGTTTTGTTTCGTTTGTTTTTTGTTTTGCTGCTGTTTGTCTGACAAATACAAAAAGGACCTAATGCCTAAAAAGGGTAATAGTGTTTTACGTATGTTAGCCATTATACATACACCATCCGTTATGAGTAATAAGTTTTGGTAGAAGAAAACGAACAACAACAATGCAACTGTTTGCATTTCATTGTTTAAAAATGTTGTCACTAACAATATAGTAATAAATATGTTGAATGATTCATCATTCACACTAAAAACTAAAGACTAATAAGTTTGACATTAGGAGAGAGAGAAAAAACCACCTAATCGAGCATGACCGTTAAACGAACACGAGTAGTAATGACACTTAAACAAGACAACAGGATGCAACAAACCCCTTCCTTGCATTGCATGCTTTACACCACATCACAAACATATACACAGCTATGGATTTCAAAAATTAGGTAAAACAATTTTTTGCTTTTCCTGTCCGGTTCCGCAATAACGTAAATGGCCATCTTTTGTTTTGGTCTACAGGTAAAGTTATCAAGATGCTTACGAAAACGCATAAACTAGCTGTTTTCCTATTCTGACTGATGATTTTCTAAATTCAATTGAAACCGAGTATTATCAATCGTTCTTTTTTCGTTATCTTTTCATTCTCATTTCACTTTTCTCGCAATAATTCACTTTCCCGCATCAAAACACACACATTTTTGATTTGGTAAGTGTTCGAGAGATAAAACGTAACGTCACACACTTTCGATTTGTTTTTTGTTTTTGTTTTTTTACTTTTACATTTACTGAACTATATAGGTGCACCGAAGTGTATGCGCACTCGAACGAGGAAGACATTGGTAAGATTGATGATATATAAAAATGGAGAGCTTGCTACTAATGGGTGTAGTACACGAAGGTACTATAGAGAGTTTAAGCGGGCGTATTAGCAGCACCCAGGTCTACACCCCAGCATACACGCGAGTATTATTGACTGCTGTGAGTATAAAACCATCCGGTTAAAAAGCACCTTCGTGTTGTATTACTACGCTGTATTATTTCGGCCTCTTTGGTTTTTTTGTTTTGCCAAACGAGATCACTGGGTTTTTTTATGTGTCTGCCCAGATATTATAAATGAAAAGCGATTGGGATTAGCAACCAGGTGTACAATAATTATCAAGAGTGTCTTATTATAATTAAATGGGTTCTTTTTTAAAGAAAAATAAAAGGAACACAACATATTGTGCTGCTTTTCTTAAAGCAGCAGCACAACGTCCTAAGTACCAACACGTGGTATATACGGTACGCAACACGCTATCAATCGAAGTAAAATTTGACTGTCACAATTTTGCAAACATCCACCACGCCACAATGATTGTTCAAAGGTAAAGTTGAATAAAAGCAACAACAACAAGAGAAAAGAAACCTATTACTAAATTAACATCTCTCGGCAAGCTTTAGAAGCGACCTATTTGCCTTACTGTACTGCGGGTGCTTTGTGGGCAATAAATCTATAGCAGGGACTAGATGGGATACTGCTGGCATTCGGCCCGTCGCCCGGCACCTGCTGTTCGCCACTAGCCGGTGCATTGCACCGCTCGAACAGCTGCCGGTAGCGGGCAAACATATCCTCCAGCTCCTTTGGCTTCATCTCGTTCACATACCGACCGACGTACGCCCAGACCTGCTCGAACGGTGCACCGTGCGGGTTGATCATAAGAAACGTTGAGGCGAAGGCAAGCATTTTGGCTTCCCGCTCGTTCGGCACCACCGGCACCGTCGGCCCATCGGCAGCGGCCGTTTCCGTCGCTTTGCTTACCATTTCCACCGGCGTGGCCAGTGGGGCGCCGTCCGGCAAATGGACCGCGGGACACTCTTCACTCTCCGAGTCACCGCCCTTGCCCGAGGACGATACGCTCGCGGCACTGGATGCGGCCGCCTTGCTGGTGGCTATTTTCGTCTTCAGCAGCAGCTGCTTCACGTTCGCATCCTTCAGCTCGTCCTCCAGCTCGCAGATGCGGTTCTGGCGTTCCGTCTCTTTGGCTTTGTTTTCGAGCAGCTGGGTCTGCAGGTTGCGGATCGTTTCCTGCAGCACCTCAATGTGCAGGATCTTCATCTTGAGCTCGCTGTCGTGCAGGGACTGATGCTCGGCAGCACTGTCCGCCGTGCCCCGATCCGTATCGACCGCGTGGTCCTACAGTAGGGGGAGAAAGCAAGACCGAAAAAACGTCCGTAAGTACAGTGTGTGTCGTACAAGTATGTTAGAGTTTGGTGAATAAATTTTCTGGTACAATTGCACACCTTATGATCCTGCTCCCAGCGAGCCTTTTTGCATGGCAGCGAGGAGACAGAATGATCGTCATCGGACATGTCCATCCCATCCTCATCGGGGAAATCATCCAGCTGTACACATTTTATGTCCTGTTGTTGCCGTTAACCGTCGATCCGGGAGGCGCGATATACCGGCAGGAAGCATTTTATGGGAAGTAGTAGAAAGAGCAAGTGGAGGAATTAGATTTATCACACACACACACACACACGCACGGTAAAGCAGATCGTAGATCAAAATGTGATTCTTATTGCTCAGAAGAACTGACAGGCAACAAAGGAAATGGCTAAAGATTTAAAATCATTTACTGGAGAAGATAGCTACAACAAGAACATTTGCTCGTGTCGCTTTGCTTGCCTTCGGAACCACATTGTGTTCCATCTCTGGTGCGAAACAACTACTTCGCAACACAAATATTATGCGCGCAGCAACACGGTGCTGGAACGGCTTACGAGAGAAATAAAAACCTTTTTTTTTTCATCGAAACCAGTGTCAATCGAAACGATTCTTCGTTTTGCAAAGCAAAAAACAACTTTGTTCGTCTCTCTAACTTGTGTTGACTTCTAATAAAGGGGAGGTGGTTTTCATGTTTTATTGCCTGATCACTTACCTTCAGGACAAGTTATCTCGTTTGATATGGAAAGTATTTTAGTATTGCTATTTGTTGTGTCATAATTTCGTTCCATACCAAGTCAAGAACTTGCCGACATAGCATAAACGCTTCGTTTATTTTTCCAAGTAGGATATTGGCTACTACAGCACTCTGTTATTGTTACCGGTTGTTTTCACGCTTCTTAGTAAATTTGTTGCAAAAAACTTATCTTACTTTTTTGTGTGCTTTGTGTTGCACACTCGAATAGGTGCAAAGAGAGCATTACCATTCTGTTTCTCACTCTCTCTCTCTCTCTCTCTCTTTCTTTTTCTTTACTTCACTCCCATCTTTAGCGTAGAGCAGAATTTGATCAAACATAGCGCACACGGTTGTGGAGAATGGCCAAACAAACTATACAAAACATTCACAGCACAAAGGTACTCACGTTGCACGGACAAGAATGGTTTTTTTTGATCAAATTCTGCGACAAATTTAATGCAGTACACAGCTAGCATGTGAGCGCAGTTTGCTACGGGGTAAAAACAACTGCCAAGCTACTTCTACTTGTTTCGTAAAGCAATACACACATCTACACAACTAATCAATAGAGAACGTCTACTAATTACATGTTATAAAATAATTTATCCGGAAGTTGCAACAATACAATAAACGCAACGCTAAATGATCATTTATTGTCAATACTTTTTTTTTGGCACGCGTACAAGGTGAATGAAATGATACATTATTTACTCTCTACACTTCTACATGTTCTGTCACTTCATACGAAAAGCAAACGGAAACATATAAAATAATTAAAAAAGTAAGAAATAAATGAAGCAGTGCAAAAAAGTTACCAATGCTAAAATCAAAAGGAAAAACGCGAGGAGAATTGCTAAATATGAACTTGAGAATGTCATGCAAATGATACATAGAAAATTTTACAGCAAAGTATTAGTAACACACAAGCAAGCACACAAAATGTTCAAACAAAACCATTACACATAAACCAAATAAAGCCTACATGTAAGTACATTATACACATTTCAAATAACCAATGTAACAAAGCTTCTACTACTTAAAACAAGAGTAAGCTAAAAAAACAAGAGGCGAACGGATAACACTAGAGGGCAAAGAAAAGGGAAGTGAAAACCAGTGAAACGAAATACTAGCGTTCAATACATACCAGTGACTGCTTCTTCCACGCATCGATGTTTTTTCTTTGGGCTTTAGTAAAATGATCCCAAACCTTCTTGTGACTGGCCGCATTGAAAACTTTTTCAATCTGACTGACTGAATCGAAGTGAAGTGGAAAATAATAATAGTAATAACAATGATAGAGAGATATTTGTCATGTGGCAGAGAAGAAGGGGATCGGTAAAAGGGGTGTATGTGGGTGTACAAAGAGAGCAGAGAGATTTCCGTTAAACGTAAACTGCACACAGTAGAACAGTGGAATTGAATGGAAATTATGTTTGTTATAATACTATTCTCTATTCTTTTCTCTCCCCACTGCACGTACATATGTTGCAAACACTGTAGTAAGCAAAGGTGAATTGCCCTTGTGTTGGGTATTGGTTTTGTTTTTCCCTTAACGCACATCTATACACATACATAAATATAACGCATCATCATTGGGAATGTTTAGACAGCTGAGTAAATCAGTGAATGAAGCTAAATTTAATTAAAAGATGCACATTTTGCAACAATAATGTTTTAATGAAACATTAAACAAGGGGAGAAAAAATTAACAAGTCACGAGCAGTAGGTAAATTTAGAACTGAATGTAATACGGAAGAGAAACAATCATGAACATACACACACACCAAAGAAATCCCTATATTATATTTACAATTTACTAATCATCTAATCTTAATCATATCCTAGGAGAAGTAGGTAAAGGATAAATTAAATATCCTAAATATCTAACAAAGAACATTGTAGGACTTTGAATGTGCAATAGCAGAAAGGTGAAAGGTATTATATAGAACTCATAGGAAATATAATTTCAAATTGACATTTTATTGGAATTTTGCTATGAATTATTACCGTTTTCCCTTCATCATGTACCTTTCTTCACCATGTGCGACGTTGATTTCTATGATTTTTTGAAATAATTTAAATAAATTTTATTTGAAAAAATGATAAAAAATAGTGCAACAATTGCAATGCAATTACTACTGTGTGGGAAAAAAGTTTTTTTTTCAATCAAAGACACTAAAATGTACTAATAACAACTAAAAGTATCCTCAAAATTTTAGTTAGTAAATTCTACAATTGTTGAACAACGTTTATGTAGTTTTGTAAAAGCCATATCTTAATATAACTTGATTTTGATTTTAAACATTTGATTCTGAAAATGGTTTTGTATGCAATGTTTACTTAAATAAAATAAATCAAAAGATTTTTTGAGATTCAATGAGTTTTTATCAAAATAATCAAAATGATCCACATACAAGGCATCGAAAATTGAGACAAGTGTCTTTGCGAAAATTCCAATAAACTGCCAGTAAACATTCAAGATGAAATGGGAAGTTTGCAACAAAATGACGAGAAGCAATCCGTAAATCCCGGGGAAGATTACAACAAACCGTTGGAAACTATCAATACATGATGGGAGGCTCAGTATTACACAAAGTGATAGGATACTACTAGCCCGTAGAATAGAGGGGAGAGAAAAAATGGGAAACTATAATTAGTCAATACTACAGCTAGACACTGAGATGCCATACAAAAAGGGAAAACCAACAGATGAATAATTGCAGACTTCAAGGGTTTCAAGCTTTCCTGCTAAACACGGTTACCCCACAGGAACAGGACGAAGAATGTGGAAATGCACATTGATGAGAGGTTTTAGTAGAAAGCATAACGCAAGATCATCGATTAAGGAAAAATGACCAGAAAACTGGAATGATGCTCGTATGAAGATCGTCAATGTATGTGCACATATAGACCAAATCAACGATCGAGTAAGACGCGCGCTCTTGTACCTCACACCTCTAAATGAGCCCATTTCAGAGCAGTACATCCGAGTCATGAAAAACTGTACATCCTTAGCAGTACGGTAAAGTAGAGACGAGCATTACATACCTTTTCTTTCGAGAACGAGAAATGAGTGGTTACATACATATGGGGGTATGTGTGTGTGGAACGCATTGGCAAGTATTTCCCGGGAACGAACGGTGTGTGTGTGTGTGTGTGGTTGCGATGGAACATTTAAAGCGAGGGAAAACGAATGGAATAGAACGGTTTGGGATCCCGTTGCATTACTACTCCACCGATCGAGTGACTCCCGTGGCCCTTCCTGTCGAGGCGGTCGAGCTAGGCAGAGTGGGACATTCTAAGGAGGTTCCAGAGAGGATTGAAAAGCGAACATACAGTACCTTTGAAACCGTGGTAGTGGTAATAGTAGTGGTAGAGGTAGTAGTAGTAGTAGTAGTAGTGGTAGAAGTGATCCACTTGGAGATACTGTTCAAACGATCTTATCGCATTGCAATACTTTCACTGTCACTATAAGCAACCATTTCAATGTACTACGGAATATACTACAAAGAGGGGTTTGCGTGCGTGTAGGTGATCTGGATGATCCTGACCAGGTGTGGTGTATCATAATATGAATAAAACTTATCCCAAATGTTAATGTTTTGGGACGAAAGAAAGGGGGGAAATGGTGGAAATTGAGTTAAAACATTCACAAAAGTAGCAAGACGTCGAGCAAATCGAGAGACCGGAAACAACACGTGAGAGCTGTAAAGTTGGAAGTGGACGGAACAGAGCAGTCAAACATCCTGCTACAAGTATGATCTTACGGAGTACCGTAGCCAGATAGTACATCCATTCTCTAAGCGGTGTCCTGAGTACTACTACTTGTCCTTCGAGCAAAAGGTTCACCTGCAATTATCGCTCTGCCGCGAGCGCAAAACCCTACGAAAGATTGCACAGCAACACAACTCACACGAAACGCAACAAAAGAGGTAAAATGTCGTATATGCCAGGAGGTGATAGTGGTAAGTAATAGTGCGTAATAATAGTATTCTAGGTAGAACGCTAACGCAAACATTGCACAGCCCGTCCGGGGTGTTTGGAAACGGTGCCCGGTGGGTGGTCCAGTGTGAGGTACTTAGCAAGTAGGGTAACGTTACAAACTAGGGGGAAATTTAAAAAATAAAAAATGCCAGCTAACACGGTGTGCCCACGCGTTTCGCTTGATCCCACACCCCCAGCGTGTACTTACACTGTGCCAGCATGCCCTTCGTTTGCCGCCGGTACTGCTCCCGGGCCCGCTTCAGCTCCTCGTCGCACACGCTCTTCTCGCTCAGCAGCCGGCGGACGTGCGAGTTGGTGCTCTGTATCATCGAGTAGAAGTTGTTCGCGTTCTTCTTGCTGCAGTCGCCCCGCTCCAGCCACGTCACCAGCGTCTGCACCGCCTTCGCGAACGTTTCGTCGTTCTTCAGCCGCTCCGCGACCGAGCCGGCCTCGTGCTCCGTATAGTGCACGACGGGCTGCGGCGACAGCGACCGGAACCGGTCCTCCTCCAGCCGCTCCCGGTGGCGCTTTTCGCGCTGCAGCTTGCGCTGCTTACACTCGTACTCGTACTGGTCGTCGCGCGCCTGCGCATAGTCCACGTGCAGCACGCCAAAGATCGGGGGCTCTTTCGGCTCCGCACTGCCACCGCCACCGTACGTGAAGTTGCTGCCGATCTTCACCCGATAGCCGGACAGATAGATGGCCGAATCGACCGACGCCTCGTACACGTACCGGATGTGGCAGAAGTTTTTCTTCGACAGCCGCAGGGTCGTGATCTCGCCGCACCGTTCGAAGATTTCCCGCATCACCTCCTCGGTCATGCCGGCGGGCAGGCCGCCGACGAACACCGTCCGGCAGCCGGGCGGTCGCTCGATCGTTTTCGGTGCCGGCGCGTTCGGGTTCGGCGGAAACAGGGTGCAGCTTTTGCAGTAAATAATTTCCTTCGCCGTGGCCGGTGGCTTTTCCGCGTTGGTGGCGGCGCTGGGCGCTGTGGCACTCGGAACACCACCACTACCACCCCCGCCGGCCACTGATTGAGCGGTGGCGGCGGTTCCACCCAGTGCACTGGACAGTTCCGCCCCGGGGGCCATCATTTGGAACGGCTGCATGCTGATCAGGGACGTGCCGTCGACCATGTTCATCACGCCTGGCATCATCATGAAACCGTGGTGGTGGTGGGCGGCGGCGGCGGCAGACTGGTGCTGCTGGAGCAGCTGGTTGAACACGAGCTCGCCCCCGTTCGCATGCTGCAGCTGAGCCGTTTGGTGCTGCTTGTGCAGTTCCTCCAGCATCTTCTTGCTGATGCTTTCCTCGCGTGCCTTTTCCATGGCGGCCAACGCATTGCCACCGTGATCCTTGATCGCTTCCCGCTCGGCCACCGTTTCCAGCTCCATCGGTGCCGCGCCGGAACCGTTCTGGACTGGTTTCAGCTTAAACTCGAGCGGTTTGTTGTTGATGCCGGCTAGCAGGGCGGCATTGGCGGGCGTGGGCGGTGGGGCCCCGAGCTGCTGGGTGGTAAGAAAACCTCCACCCCCGGACAGCAGTGGATCTGGGTGGAAGGGAAGCAAGCAGACAATCGAGTTAACAAACACCACCATACAAGCCAATGCCCCATTACTTACGCATTGGATGCAGCCCCGGCCCGAGCGGATTGAAGGAAAACGACATGTTACGGCGTAGGCGCGAGTGGCAGACACTGGTGTGGGCTGAAAAAAACGGGGCGGATGATGTCGCAAACCCTCCTAGCAGGGAAGGCAACACACAGTTGCGGGCTGGAAAACCGATGCACAACAACACTACACACGAACTAGCACCACGCTTATGGTCGCGCGAATCGGGGGAAAACTTTACGCAATCATTTTTCGCGCGGCACACACGGGCTAGTAGGGCACACGCAGAATTCTAACTTTTCACTTTCCGTGCTGTGCCGTCCCTTTTTTCTTTCAAAACAAGAACACCCTTTTCTGACGTTTCTCGATTGAATAACCACGAGCTCACGCATACCAATGCAGTGCTGACGGGACGGTTGCGATTACGGCATGTGGTTGAGTGCTCGAAATAGGGTTGGCGTGAAGCAAAACTGAGTTGAAAAAGAATGTTTATGATTGTTTGTGCGAAACAGCTGGTCGAGTCAAGCTGGCTTAGTTTTAATGTACGAAGCGTTTTCGCAAGGGCTGAAGCGTTCTACGAAGGGTTGAAGCGTTCCAAGTTCAATTTGAATATCGGCGGTTATTTAGTATTTGTGTTAAATGGTACCAAAACATGCCTTAACTTTAGGTGAACGTATTTTATTTCCTTTTAATATTCCTGCAAGATTGTGGGATAAATAATCCAATTACTAGGGGGTTGGATATGGATCAATGTAATTAATGTCACGTTATTGATTGATTAAACAATTGAGAGTGTGATAGTCAATGATTTAGTGATCTAAAGTAAATTGATTTAGCACCTGTAAAGCCTCGACGTGGTATAATTCCCATTCCGATAGAGAAAAATGAACTTAAGCAGAGGTTTGGGAGGTAGCATGACATGACTTTAAAGACCAGTATGATCGTAATTGTTTTGATTTAATGAATTTAATTGAATTTAATCGGATTTACTAGATTCGTTGATCCCATGGGCCGGAATGGATTCTGCAATAGACTCGTACTCCACAATCTTATTAAAACGGGTATGAAGCGAAGTGCTTAACTAGAAGCTACGGAATTATCCCATGTTAATATTTATACAAAGCAATAACGGTTCTTATTAGGCTCAGTAGATGAATTTGATAAATTTGTAAGTACAATTTCCACAGCTAATTGATTATTGATTAATAGTAATGGTATAAACACATAATGTAATTTATGTTCTTGATTATTACACATTTATATGACGAATTGTAACAAAATTACCACTACTTGAAACCAGATCATAAAAAAACAACGCTCTAAAACAAACCATAAAGGATAAGCAAGCTTGGGTCCGAGACGTGTGTTCCTGTCCTTGCAAAATAAGGACATCTCAGAAGCTCAAAAAACATACACCCAACAAATACAACCCAGACACACACACACACTTTTCTTTACCGTCGTTTAATGTACAGTGTGGGGTGAGGGTGGCGGGGGGAATTTCGTTGTCTTTCCATTGAGGAAAAGTGAAAACCTGCACTCCATATCTACCCCTCTTTTTTCAGGGGGGAGAAGAAACAACAAAAGCATCACTCTTCTCGGCACAGAAATGGAAGAAAAACAAACGCAACCGGCAAACCCAGCCTGCCGGTCGAGGAAGGGCCAGACGGTGCCAGAGAGAGCAGTAGAAGCGGCTGGCTGGATCAAACCTCTCCCCTTATCGTTCCTATCGAGCCGAGTTCGAGTTCCCGTGAGCGTTATCCTTTATTCGTTTTTGTTCCTGCGGCCCGGCGTCCCGGAATGTATCCGCATGTGTGTGAGCGAGGCCAGCGGACCCGGGGAAGCAATATGCTGAAGGTAGTCGGCGTGAGGGCGAGTTGAGGGTGAGTCTATCACCGTGCAAAAAGTTCTCGTTCGATCGGCTCTAGCTTGTGGGATTGGAGCGCGCACACGCTGGTGACGTGACTGGGATACGGTGAGGTCGCTAAAAAAATATCGAAATGTTATTTTTTCCCTCCAACATGTAGAACAAATATTTTAGTTTCGTCTCTTTGCCAGCGAACGGTACGGTCCTTTCGTCAGCCATCACCACTCCCCAACGCTCCCCCTCTCCCCCCCTCCCCCCTCCGGAACTGAAACGAAAACGTGATCCGGCTCCGTCTGACCATCTCCGGACGCTTTCCACTGTCCCTGCCTGTCCCATCCACTAAGGATGTACTAAAAAGTACCGCGATGCCCCTGTGCGCATGTGTTGGCGGGAAAAATGGCGCGCTCTTTGCTCGCGGAACTCCGTGCGTGTGGGTGTGTGTGTGTGTTCGGTCATGGTGTGATGCTTTTCTACGCGTACAGATGACACAGATCCTGCAAGAGAGGGGGCGACTGCATTCATCCCACGGGGGATGCCATGTTCATCATCGAATAAAAACATGCGGGACTGTGTGTGTGTGTGTGTGTGTGTGTGTGTGTGTGTGTGTGTGTGTGTGTGTGTGTGTGTGCACGCGCTCGGTGTGTTTCCCGAAGCGGGAAAGGCAAGCTACGCCAAAAACAACATTGGCTGGAAATGAAAAATAATACACACTTTGGTACGCGGTATGCGGTACGCTTTTGGGGCGGTTTTCCTGTCTTGCGGTCGTTTTGATAAAAAGAACGAACCATTTCTTACCGGTTTCAAACGTCCTTGTCCCTTTCAGTGTGTACTTTTTTTTGCTGTTGTGTGTGCTGGTCGAATGAAAACAATAAACCTTAGAGAAGAAACAGAAATCATAAGACGGGCTACTTTCTACATAAGACTAGTACAGCTTTTATAATGATTGTCTATTAATTTTAGTATAATATAAAGTATCATATTATTCTCTGATATAAAGACCATGGGGAATTAGAGCTAAAAGTTGAATTAAAGATACTCATTTAGAGATTTCTTATATACTGAGTCCTGTAAAACACATGATGAAAAATTTCCAAGCAGCGCGCCAATGAGCGCATTTTTAACATTTTACTATTGATTTAAATTAAACAATAGGCCAAAGCCGTTCTTTCTGAATAACAAAAAAATATTTAACAATATTTTTATAAACTGAAAAAAATCACATTAAGGTAGTTTAAAGATCGATAAATGAAATTTGCAATCTGTGTTCCAACGATACATATCATAAGTAAATTTTAGATTTAACATTATAAAAAATCAACACATAAAACATTGTGGGAGCTTAGTTAATCTGACTCAATGAATCTCGCTCTTGATCGACAAATGTGCCAGCGTATTTTTTATCATGCGAAAAAAAAACGCCACATTTGTTGCGGCACGTGATTATCTCCTACAAAGTTGTGATCCGTTAAGTTGTACGGCCAACAGTTTCGTGGGCCATGGACCTTTGTCGGTAGTCGCCATCAGCAGCCAAAACTGGGCCGGGCTTCGAAAAGATAATTTGGATTGTGCGTGCAGCATGCGATGACGGGGTCCGAGCTCAGCTCGAGGCGCGCTGAACGGTTAGTTATATCGCCACCGGTCGGTGGCATCATGTATGGAGCAACGATGTCCTGCGTGTAGCAAGCGTTCCATCCTATGCAAACAAATATGTTTATCTATACAATAGTTAGTAGCAATACAATCAAAGCATTTTGCAAAGCTACGAACTTATGCAACTAAACAACTTAAAATTAAAATTAAATCAAGCTTAATATTAAAGATAAAAGTATCTTCCAAGCTTTAACAGCAGCAATGCGCAAATGAAATAAAAACTGAATGAACATAGCCGCATAATCGAGGATCGATTATCACTCTTCTAAATATTTTCTCTCAACTTTTTTCATTCTCTTTGCTTTTACAAGTTTACGATATATTTTCGTTTGCTCTCTTTTTCTTTATTCGTCATTTTTTTGTTTTTCTTTACTATTATAACTGTTGTTGTGTTGCCTTAAAGGCAGACTTATGAAAATAATTGAAATTAAATAAATTAAATAAAGAATAAAGATAAAATATAAACTATAGAAAACATGATGCAAATAACATAATAATATAATAAGAAATAGAAAAACATATAGAAAAAAGGAAAGAAGCAAACAAAGAAAAAATGTAAAAAATGTTAAAGCTATTTGAAACAGTATATATAAATAAACGAAAGAAGTTATTAAAAATTGGAGAATATATGTGTTTACTTATTTTTTGTGATATTAATAATGTAGTGAAATAAGCATGAAAAAAATATCAAACCGTTCAATCAGAAAGAGCACAAGTAGATAAAACATCTTCATGATCTCAAACGACTGCCAAAGGGTACACACTAATCAGCACATTCTATTCCAATGTCGATTGCTCATCGCTCGTCACTGCGTCCTTTCTGCGGGCAAATCACAGAATCAATTTATTACACCGTAACACTCCCAAACGGGACACACACGGGATCGCGCGCGCGCCCCATCGCTCCAGATCCGGGCTGATCCCGGGCTGACGTTTGTTTAGCGTTTGTGCGTTGAGTGGAATGCATATTCACGCACGAACGAATAGCCCCAACGGAGGAACACTTATTCCCCTTCGAGGAACGAGCGAAATGTAAAAAAAAACACACACACACACACACTTCCCCGTACGGATCAATCTCGGCAACCGATTCGCGATGATTGGGTTGCGATGATGCCAGACGACGCATCCCGGGCAGCGTTCGACGAGTTAAGTTATTAATGCATCTTGTGCGCCCGTCGAGCCACATTTCATCGATTTCATGCTGCCGCACACACTCATGACTGATGCATCCAGCTGCATCAACACACTCGCACAGCGCCGTTTGCCCTTCGCATCGGCCGTTGCGCATCCACTGCGTCCGGCTTTTTTCGCTGGCGGTGGCCGAAAACGAACAGCGGTGGTGGTGGCCTACACAGGAACGTAAAACAGAAAATAGGTAGAAGGGAGCAAAATGCACTTGCCTTGCATACCATTGCAATAGTAGTTCGATCGTTTGCCCCGGATCGATTTTTTTCGCTTCACTATTTGCAGGCTTCATAAATTATCGCGCGATGCCGTACTACTGCTCACTGCTCGCGATGATTCAACGGGGTGATTCAAGCAATCGCTTAAAGTGACCTGATAGAAGGGGGGAGAGAGAGAGAGAGAGCGCGCGCTCTGGAACACGATACCGGGCGAGTGACGATTAATAACGTTTGATAATTTATTTAAAAATATTCCAAATCATTCGTCATCCATCCCGGGCTGGCCGGCTGGCTGGCCAACTGATGGACGGATGCAATGGATGAACAAAGAGGACAAAGGGGTGGAATGAAAACCTGGAAGGGCGAGGAAAAACTGGTGCGTCGTTGATTGTGGATGTGTGAATTGCGAAATTAAAAAAAAAAAAAACTAAAACTGATGTATGGAACGGCGTTGTGCGTTGTACCGTATGATAATGTTGATGTTATGGAGATGAGCTTGCTTATGCAATGGAGGGAAAAAACTGATTTATTATGGCTAGTAAAACGCAATAAAATTATACATACACACTCACACACACACACACACACACACACACACACACACACACACACACACACACACACACACACACACACACAATATTCAAAAACGACATTAAGTTTTATGAATTATGGCTTAATTGATACGCTTCACTTAAGAACATGCCAGCTGAACAGTTTTGTGTGTAGCTTGTTTTTTTACATTGATTAGTTTAAGTATACCTTAGGCAATGCGTATTAGAAGTAAAACCATTTTACTGGAATAACTAGGTAATTTAAATAATACTTGAATTTATGCACATATCAGAAATATGAAGAGAAAAAAGAAAAATAGAATAAAAAGTAGAAGCATAAGAAGAAGAATGAGAAGAAGAAGAAGAAGAAGAAGCAGAAGAAGAAGATAAGTAGAATAAAAAGTAGAAGCATAAGAAGAAGAAGAAGAAGAAAAGAAGAAGAAGAAGCAGAAGAAGAAGAAGCAGAAGAAAAAGAAGCAAAAGGAAAAGAAGAAGGACACAGAGAGCCAGAGGAATGGATTATATGCAACATATTTAAAGAAAAATATATAATACATCTCTTTCAAATGTTTACAATTACTCCAGGTAATAAACGTAAAGAACAAATAGTAAAAACGGAATAATTAAACTAAAAGTAAACCCCAAAAAATCTTGGAAAAAATAAGTCCAACATGCAAACAAGAGTAAAATACATGATAAAATAACAGTAACACATTGATACCAAAGACTTTCAATTGAATTCATTACCATTGTTTTATCGAGTTTGATTGCAATGTTTATTCTGCGACAGTTCGTCTATACATTACATTTTCTTGGATAAATTTAATTAAACTCTTGGTATATGTTTGTGCAGTGTTATTTGCTATTCGTCAGCATCTGGCTTAACATTATTTCAAATCATCCCAAAAGCATCGTAAAACCTATCTGTTTAAAGATTTCTTCTCCACTTCAAGATTTGAATCTATTATGGGTACGTTGATAATCACTGCTTTTGATCACTTTACCGTGCTATGCCACTCGTACGTAGGTGCTTATGATCCGCATCCTAACTCTACAAACAATTTTCGTATTAACGAGATGATTATGATGACATCATTGCATAGTTGAGAGAAGAATTAGGATAATAACGATAATTATGTTTCTATCGAACGACCTAAGATCTGTTCAGGGATGCATATGCAACAGTCATCTAAATATAATTAAACTATGATCCACTATCACCACAGTTCTATACATCTCAATCAATATAATATACGTTTAAGAATCTTGCTCCTTCCTGTTGATTCTATGTTGAAGGTAAGCGCAGAGTGCTTCATCGGTTATCTAAATGAGCTTTCAGTGACTTATTGATTATCCATTGCAGGATCGTCAGTCCTACGTATGGGGGCCCATGATCCTGCCATTTGACTCATTTTGTAATGTTTTGTTTGATTACTTGGATTTTTAGTTCGATCAGGATGGTTTGTTTCGCTTCTTAATAGATCTCTTCTATTTATAGTTTTTATTAATTCCCAAGTTTCCTTTTCGGTTTGATGTTGATTTGCCAATCTTCACTTTTATTGACGAATTGAGTCGTCTGTGTCTTCTGTGGCAAATTGAATAACCGAACGAATGGTGCAAATGCATCAAGTGGGGCATAAAAGCATCCGCAGGTGCGCCGGGAAGGCACCACCAGAAAATAAGACAACACACAACACTTGACTGGCTGCGGTGTGCCTTCGCCGTGCCCTGCCTTACCGTGTACCCTCATCTGCATCTCACCACACCGCCCCAAAGGACACGTCGTCGTTGGCCCATCCCGGCGACTAAGGGGGCGCGAAACGCGTGTGCCAATAAGAAAGTAGGTAAACCAACGCGAGCGGGGAAGGCAAACGTAACGACACAAAAGGATTACTCTTCCGCGGGTGGCATGTAGCCCTGCGAGAGTGTGTGTGTGTGTGTGTGTGTGTGTGTGTGCGTATGTGTCCGGCTTGTAGATTTTTTGTTTATCTCGAAGGAGAATTTCTTATGCCGTAACCTCTTGCAAAAGTGAAGGGATTTTTGTGCTCATTTATCGCTTGACACGATATTATATTTTCTCCCTGGCGAGGTCGTTTCGGTTCGGTTTATTTCGCCTGCACGTTTCTGTTTTTTTTTCTTTTCATTTTAATTTTGCTCTTCGTACACGCTTTATTGCACTGCTTCGAGCGAACAAAAGGATCGCCCTTTGATTTCACCAGTGCCGTGCGGTGCGGCGTGTCCTTTGCACCGTTGCACGGGACCTGACCTGAGTGCACGGGCACTCAGCCGGCAGTGCCGAGGTGGTGGTGCAGCAATAATTTGCAGTCCTGGTTTTTTCTTCTGCTTTTGCTACGGGTTTTGGTGAGGTGGTGGTAGGATGAACCAGTGGGGGAGATGGTTTTTTAGGGGTTTGACACGAACCGCGACGATTGAGGCAACCGCGGGATTTTGCACACTGAGCAGTTCTTTGGCCAAAATTGGTATGAGATAATGTAATGGATAGACTGAGCAGAGGATAGCATTTATTGAAGTTATTAAAAGAGAACAAGATAGGTAAAAAATGAAAGAAACAATAAAAAATTAAGAATTTCTTTAGTGGAAAAATAAAACATAATCCTTCAATATTCATAAAGCGCCTAAAGTTAGGCCAATCGTATAGCAAAAACTGCGTGGTTTTGGATTTTGTCTAACTAAGCCTATACATTTTCAATGCATTTGACCTGCAAATGTAGTTTCAAAGTGAAATAGTTCATATTTAAAATAGATCATATGAGATAACAACTCTTCTTCTCTTATCCGGCGCTACAACCGCTTTGGGGTCTTGGCCTGCTTCAGGAGTGTCCGAAATCGCTCACGGTATCGCGCCTTCGTCTGCCAGTTCGTTATCCCGGCCTTAATGACGGACACCTCCACGCCATCTTAGCACCTTAGTTTGGACCTACCACGCCTGCTCCGTCCTTGTGGACAGCATAAAAAGACTTTACGGGCTGGATATTCCGTTTCCATGCGTACAACATGGTTCATATATATACCGGAACCTGGCGAGCCTGATACGCTACACGACAGCCATTTGCAGGTCGCCGTACATCTCGTATAGCTCGTCGTTATAGCGGCTCCTCCATTGTCCTTCCACACATACGGGGCCAAGTATCCTTCTGAACATCTTCCTCTCGAACGCGGCTAAGAGGGTTTCGTCAGATTGATTGACAGTTTCCATGTCTCAGAGGCGTATGTGAGTACTGCTACTATATAGGTACTATATAGTCCCAGCTTCGTCCGTCGCGACAGGTTCTTTGAGGTGAACTGATTTCTCAGGCTTTAGAATTACCGGTTGGCAGCCAGCATCCTTGCGCGCAGCTCAGCTATCATGGTATTGATGTATTGCTGACCTTTGACCCAAGATAGGTGAATTCTGGGACGACTTCAAAAGTGCGTTCATCTGTAAGTCATACCCACATAAGTTGGGATTTGTTGTTGGTAGGGCCGCTGATATTGCCACCATCAGTTAGGTCTTCACCTCGTTTATCTGCAATCCGAGGTTCTCTGCCGCCTGCTCGATCCCTTGGTATCGAGCTGCTACATAGGAGAGCCGCAGATCAATGATGTCTATATCATCAGCGTATACCAGGATCTGGGCTGACTTATAGAAGATAGTTCCCGTAGTCTCGACCCTCGAGTCGCGGATGACCCTCTCTAGCGCCAAGTTGAATGGGAGACCGATTAGGAAAGTATCAGATAACAACTATCCCAACGATATATAAACATTATGTTTATTTTGCATAATTAAAACTAATATGTTTACATTTTATCCAATTCAGGTAGCTTTCAAATTAATATCTCGTATCGTACAGAGTATTAATGAACATGATTTCTCTGAACTCGATTGTTTTCTTTGCTTTCTAACTTGTCCTATTATAGCTGCTTATATCTATCCTGCTCGTTAACCCGTGCATCTTAGCTTAACGTTTTCGATCGTCTGCTGTACTTCACATATTGACAGTCCCTATATGATTTAAAGTTTTATGGAGTTTCATCAATGAATAATCACATACATAATTTATTAAATGTATTGTTCCGTCGTGCCTTTTCCATATTTTTAGGACAGCTTGTTCACATCAATATTATTTTTAATTTATTTTTCTCTTTTTTTATATCGTACCCACACTTTTTAAGATCTAGCATGGCATTAAACATTAAAAAGCTGTGTGCGATTTGTACGAATTTATCTAACAAAGTTTGTCCAGCGCTATGCCCTTATCCCACCGTTCCGAATGCAGCTTCCTCCCCGCCGGAACGGAAGGGCTGGGCGGGAGAATTTTGGGACCTCCCTGCCTCATTCCTCGTTTGCAGTTGCTGGTTGCCAAAGGAATCCAGCAGCAGAACCAGCAACCAGCCACACACAATAATTGTATGCGAGCGGAGAAATGTAGCGACCGGCGTAAAACCGGCCTTTTTTGCCAGGCCAGGGCACATTACTCTTTGGCCGTGTTTTGGGGCGTTCCTTACCACCACCCGTCCCTCACTACACAACCCTGCACCCCACAGTCCGGTATGGCGGGGGGAGGGAAGCTCAACATCTTAAGTAATTCGAGCGAGCGAGATCTTTCGCATATGAACCACAAAACCGACTACCGGGGTCTCGTTGGCTTTGGCCTGGCGTTCCTGCCCGTTTCTTTCCCCTTTTGCCAGCTTGGGTGTGTGTGTGTGTCATTGTTGTTGCTTTTTCGCTCCCCGCTGTACCGTCCGGCACTGGCTACCAATCGATTCCGGCTGATTGCGGTGCGCGGGTTAATTAGTATGGGAATTTATAGGACTTTAATTTGTTAAATCTGCAGTAATTTTTTTCGGAGCACCCGCTCCCTTTCCTTCCATTTTCTCCCTTCCTGGCTTGTCATTCATCTCAATTGTTGCCGGCTATTGGCTACTGGGCGAGGAGAGAGCGAGGGTTGTTTGGAGGTTCCTTTTGTTGGTTTGCTATCTTACGCTGTGGTAACACACTGGAGCGGGTGGAAACGAAAAAAACGCACACAGTGCACACAATTTACCGGTGTCCTGTTACACCCAGCTTCCAGCCTTTGGGGGCCGATTGGTAAGTTTATTTTCCTCATTTTTCTTTCAACGATCTTTCGGCACAGGTACTGGTTGGTTTTTGGGGGGTTGGTAGTGTGCTGTTTTTTTTTTTGCTTTGCGTCTTTTTTTTTGGGCTTTTGTTTTTAATGCGGAACAGATTTTAAACGCAACAATTAACGCGCCCGACTCGTGACGGGTATTATTTGGCGATGTTGCAGTGAGGCAATTATTGTTTTGCTATTGCTTTAGTTTACTTTAGTGCTAAATTATAATTAAAATTTTCAACATGTTTTTTTGAAAAAGAAAACAAAATACCTTTTTACTTCTCATAACAATGGTGTCGCTAAAATATCCTGTTAGAGTGGAAATGGACAGAACCCCTCAATGGAAATGTGTTTACAATCAAACACAAGTTTTTTTTTTGTTTCGTTTCATACAACCAACCCAAAATTCGATCAACAGTCAATCAAAACAACTCCACAACAACACGCATCATCAATATGCGCATCTGCAATCGAATTGTGATTCGTTTAAAAACAACAAACGACTGCAGATAATAATTGAACTTCCTAGCAGTCTCCATAGCCCACCTGTGCGTTCGGTGCAGCACGCCGAACTGTTGGACCCTGTGCGGAGGGAGATTCTCTGGTTGGGAAGGGAAAGGGGTGTAAATTGAAAAATAATATTTTGCTCATATCGTGCCATCGCGAAGTGGAATTTGGTGCACAACAAAATTTCCATTTGCTTGTTGGGATCCAAAAACAAAAAAAAACATTGAATCACGCTGCAACAGGATACGCTGTGGAGTAGTAGCTAGGGGACGTGGGGTTTGTTTTTTTTTGTGTGCCATGTGTGCCTTGCTGGCAATCGCGATATCATCCTGTGTATTGAAAGCTGAATTTTAATATTAAAAAGTTGGAAGCCTTGCTGTTATTTTATCGTTTTGCATGTTGTTTGTCAGATTTCGTCCAAAAAGTGCCTACAGTAATTCCATTTTGATTTTTGTGTAATAGAAGCCGTTTCGGTGCATTGCCGAGATAGTGTGTAGCGTCCACCAGCAGTCGAGAATAGGTAGAGATATTTGAAAAGAGTTTAACTTTGGAAACGAGTGCAGCATCACGTAGTGTAGAATAGCCAGCGTACAGGTAGAGTGCATCATATTACCCTAAACCCATGGACAAAACAGTATACGCATGATCACAACATTAGCAGGTAAATACATGGCAGGGTGTTTTTTTTGTAGGTAAAACATGAATGCGATTTATATGCTGTAGCCTACTCTAAAGAACTCAAAAAGAGGCAGTTTTCTAGTGAAGGTAATGTGTAGCAATAGACTTGGAAGAATAAAGAGTTACTCCTAAAAGAGTCAATGGGTTAAAAGAGAAAGAGAGAATTTGTGTTTGAATAACTTCTCTTAAATAAGCCTTAATATCTTCCACTACCTCTGCAACACCTTAGAAGTACCCTTAGGGTATACTCGAAGTAACATCACACGCTAATTGTTAATTGAGCTCAATATTTTGGTCTGTCTAAGATCTTAACAGCATCCATTAGACGTATCATTGATACTGTCTCCAGCAAGAGATCAGACATAATTGAGAACTGCTTGGGATGACTCCGACATGATCGAGCATGTCTAGATCCGGTAGACAAATCGCTTTGTTTGGTGCCAGTGTTGGGCCAGCGCTTCGTTCCAGAAACTCCACCTCGACAATTTCCAATGCTGTCTGCTACCTGCCGGGCTACGAGACACATTGTCTAGCGCTCCAGACACCTGCCTACAACTAATGGAAGGAATTTCCCACCGTTAGAGCTCGCATTGGTGTGCAACAGCTCGACGCACTCACCTCACTTGCCTACCTCGGCGCAGAATTGACCCGGGGTTTGCATATATAAAAGCACCGTTGCTATTCCTCGGACTACTCATTCCGTAGCCAGGCTTCGAAGCAGTAGAAAATGGACGACTTCGAAAGTGTGATCGATTTGCTCGAGTGTCCGTACAATGCAGCGCACAAACTGCTTGCCCACACGATGGCCCGGCACGTTAGCCGCTGCCGGCGGGCGTACGGTGTGCTCAAGATCGTGCCGTGCCCCTTCAACCCGGACCACCAGGTGCCGGAGCGAGAGATGACCCTGCACAAGCTGGAGTGCGAAGATCGGGAAGCGTTCGAGCAGTACACGTTCTGCTTCACATCCCTCATCTCACCGACCAAGGTGTCGGTGCGGGCTGCCTCACCACCACCGCCGGTATCGTGCCGGGCAAAGGATACGGCCGATCTGGTCGAACACTCGCCCCGGCGAACGATGTCCACGCGGCGGCGAACGCTCGGCGGTGCTCCAGTGTCATCGCCGGTCCTAACGCCTACCAGCGGGGTGGCGGATCATTCGTTCAGCCGGGTGTACGATTTGAGGACTTCGTGCCGCGTGGGACGAAAGGATCACCACAGTCCCAGCTCCTCGCCGACGGTGGCCAAGTGTCGGCCGCCGGTTGCAACGGTCGTGCCGGTCATGAAGGCGCCCGAACTGCCGGCACTAATGCGCACGCCCAAGCACGAGAAGGAAAACCAGATCCACAAAACGCCCAACCTGCGCAAGTTCCGCACGCCGATGAAGATCTCGGAGCGCAAGCTAAGCATCGAGGACTTTCGGCAGCGCTGGAAGCAGGTGCACAATGAGCGGCGGGCCCAGTCACGCAGCCGGGATCGAAGTGCCAGACGGAGCTGCTATCACTAATGCGAATGAGAGCCGTGTATTTTTTTTAATGCCCTAACTGACCTAGCTGACCGTATGAATAAAAAGACCAATGAAGCATGTTCGTTCCTTCCTAAACTCAACGCAACGCAATGCTCTTATTTTATATGCATGAATCCTCGATTGACATATACGCACGCGCCCCGATGATGGATGATCATGAGCTAACGTAATACATTTTAATCGCCACAACTTAATTTCTATGAATTACCGTTTAAAGCTGGCTTCACGGTCGGCAATTATGTTGTCATCGTTGGACGGGCTGGCGGACCGGCTTCTCTTATCATCCAGCTTAACTTTCCTTTTTGGTTTTGTTCGGTGACCATCATCTTCGCCTCTAACGCTCGCTCGCTGCAATGATCTCGCAACTGGATCTCGCGAAAGAAAGTACCTCCCCGATAATGAGTGGCCGAGGATCGCTATTGATGAGCGTGTGCTTGCACCAGGCATTCCTTTTGGAAGGCGGTAGCGATGGCTCAGGAACCGGCTCTCGGGCGTCTGCTGGCGTCTTCAAGCTACCGGTGGACCCACCGGAAGAGCTTTCTATATTAGATCAACACCTCGCCGAGGGTGCGCAGTTTAATGGGAAACTAATGCATTGTAAAACGAGCGACGACATCGTGTCAGGCGAACATTAGCTGTGCGTCGGTACCGATCGGGGTGCTAATTAAATTGTTCGACAAGGTACGGCCGGGCATGTAATCTTGTAGCTGAGCCGTTCTTACTTTGTAAGCGAGACCTTGTGAAGTGCAGTTTGAACCAGGAGGCTCGTATAGATTGTGTCATTTTGCGAGGAGTTCAATGTTGAGTAGAATATACCAGATATATGCATTGTTGGAAGTTGAAGATTTCAAGTCATTTGCGGCGACGATCCTGCAAAATAAAAGAAACTCTCAAACGAGGGGTGTTAAATTTCAATTGGAAATGATTAATTCTCGCAATTAACGAAATTGTGTACGATCAGATTTTGGTGAGAAACAGGGCTGAGCACAGATTACGGGATCCATGCAATTGGAGTAGCTGTATCTTTACAAAAAGCGTTCTCTCCCATGGCGGACCCCAATGCAGGAATTGCGGAAAATAAGAACCCCCAAAAGGAATGACATTTTTCTGGAGGGAAAATTTTAATTACAACCCAAGGAGCACTGGCTCGTTTGCCATCTTACGCGGGTCCCGAAAGGAGTGGATGGGAATCATGTCACCTTAAACACACACCCAGCAGCACGGGCATCTTTGTCGCAGTGCTGTTCACACTCAATCCCCCCCTCCCTGATCAGCGGGGTCTTTCCCCACATTTGCGAGATGTATGTCTCGATCTCGCATTGCTCCCTCGTTCATCCTTCGTCCGTGGACAGTTCCAACCCTTCAACGCCGTTAATGACTTTCTGGAAGCTCGAACACCCCATCGAAAGCACAGCGTGAGTTAGCGTTTTGTTAATTTCAATCGAAATGAATCAGTGAAAACAGATTACCATCAAACGGAGATCCAGCTGCAGGGAAGACAACACACCGTTCTCCGCTTTTTTTTTTGTTTGTATGTTGAACCATTCCTTATGTTGTGGTGTACGCTCTTATGTGGCCTTACTTACCGGTTTCCTCTGCACAGCGGGAGGGCCCGACGCAGCGGTCCATTTCATGGGTGCGTTTAATTTATTATTTTATTTACCTCTTAAATGGTCGTTATTTAGTAGCAGGATGATCATTGCAAATGGTGGCTCCCGTGGTTATCGTTTCAGCGGAGATCGTTAAAAGCGGATGGGTTTATGGTGGTGTGGTCAGGTACTTGATTTAATGAATTGGTTCTAGATATTGCTTATATGTTTTTAAATTAATATTTAAACATTAAATTTGAATTATTGAGATATGGCTTACAATATGGCCGTGTTTAATGTCCAAAGTGTATAACAGGTAGTAATACAGAAATAGTAAATCGAAGAACTTTCGACATTTTGACGTTTGCGTAACTGTCAAATAAATTTACCCATCCGGTTTCATTGCTCGATGCGCGGTACGATCGCCTCACTTGATCATTATGAAAACGGGAAGCACTACTTACAGTGCCCGCATGAATACATCCTTTTCGGTGGCTCCGAAATCATACCCCTCGACCACGACCATATTCGATTCGAACCCAGTGACAGGGCCACAGGACGCATTTGGAAACGGCAGATAACAGTATAACAGTAAAATTTAATCATCCCCAAAAACACAACCGAACAGTACCATTAATACCATTGTGGCGATCACGTTCAGCGGCGTTCGGCGTTGTTATGCGATTCCTTGCAACAAAACCCATCAATCGTCAGTAGGGGCCCGCCGGCTAGAGAACCTTTTGCCGTTTTTGCTCGATTCGGTAAATTCCGCCTCAGTTTTGACACTTGTCGGGGACTGACCAAGGGGGTAGGTAAATAAAACTGGCACCAAAACAGCCATTACCGGGGCCAAATTCCATCCTTTTTCCATTTCCATTCCGTTTGGCAGCGTTCGTTAATCGGTATGATAAAAATTTATTAACAAAAATTACACTCTCAGCTGTTGCAGCGAAACGTTCGACTGCATCGCCGGCCTTCGCCGGCCTTTTGCCGTGTTGCGCCAGATCGTATCGAATGCCGGGCAGATTTAGTGTCTGGCGGGAATGTTTTTGATCGGCAAATGTACTCCGGCAAAGGCGTAGTCATCTTCGGTTTTCAATATGCAGCACCCAAAGACAAAGGCGTAGCGGGAATGAAAGGTTGGCATTATTTGACGTCGGCAAACTAACTAGCACGCACCGTGCTGGGCCAAGCACACACAGCACATCCGGATAGTATCTTTCGTTGACAAATAATTTATGTTAGTATCCAGTCAGGAACGATACATCTGATTGCGATCAAGTGCATCCTGGGCGTTTGTAAAAGTTTTTTTTTTTTGAAGGTACTTTATGAATGCATCAAAGAGAGCAAGTTACAGAAGGGCATTACTATTGTATGTAATTAAACTACAATAATACAATAATTGATTATATGTGTGATTCTATATAATAATTTATTTTGAACTTGCTGTTCCTCAATTTTATTTATTTTTATTCTTGAATGATTTTTTTTAAATATGAAGACTTTGATTTGCACAGTTATAGGCTGTTATGAAGAAGAACTTGATGCATTTTTTTGTTTACTGATAATTGTTAACATACACATTCATGAAGCTTCCCCAACTACGAAAACTTAAATATTTAAATCTTGTATTCGAACAATGTTTTTTATTAAATTATACGATATAATAGATTTTTCCTCTTCAACTTCAGGTTTTTACAGATATTGGACATACACCTTCCTTTAGGACAGTTTTTCGGTCCCAAGTACAGTCGTTTCTCGGGGTCACCTGTGTACACATTTATTACAATTATAATACAATATATTATATTACTGACTGTTATTTTTCATTATCAGATATCATGTCTCTTATTACTTTGTTTTTATATTTTGAAGATTATTTTTTCCATTTTTACCTTTATTCTATAATTTCTTAGTAGTGTGTTACACAATGTTATTAGCCCTTAAACGTTTCATTCTTTTATACTTTACTTACACTCGTTTTGTAAGGTTTGCTTTGTATTCCTGTAATTGCAACAGTTGACACATTGCGACCAGCCTTGCATGACAATTTTCTCAGGTTGATAGACGTTACAAATTCAGTAATTTAAATATTCCACTTAAGACAACCTTAATTCAAAAGACAGAAAAGAAAGGAACCCAAACTAATAAAGAGATACCAATCAGCAAATATTCAGCGACGATTGAATACGCTTCCGTTTGAAATGTGACGATTTTTTTTTTACAAATAATACCACACATTCGCTCCATTCGCATATTGTCTCCCGTCTTGGCGTATGGCCGGCAAGTGCACTGCTGCTAAATATAGACAGATCATCCCAAACCCCCACATGCTTCGGATGCTCCCAAACCGAACGCTGCAATCTTTCCCTGCATCGCTGATGTATCCGATGCACTGCAGTTACACAGCCGGCCGCAGCATTTGAAGTTCATTGGCACGGACAAAAAAGTCAGCTACACGCGCAAAGGGGCAAACCTGCTCGCCGTTTTGGTTCTCTTTTTTATTATTTTAGGAAGGCTTGGAAGAAGCGACTGCACAAAGCACAAAGACGAAACGCAAGAGCACAGTTTCCGTTCGGAAAAGGGGAGCATGCACAAACACACAAGCGGAGAGGCACGCAAAAAAAACGAAACCGGCAGCATAATTTAACAGGTTTATTTTTGGGGAACTGCTTTGCCGTTCGGTTCCAGGGGATGGGGAGGGGTACGGGATACGGGACGGATGTACGGTAATTTCTAATTAATCTGCCGCTTGCACGGTCGTGCACGTGCTGCACCGCCCAGGACCTAGAACCAGTATCATGTCGGTCTGCGATCGTGGCGTCTCTCCTTTGCTCGGAATCATGCATCTTTGTCGCGTGCGTGTGTGAAGGGGAGTAAAATTAATCGTTTATTTTTAGTTGCAATCGTGTGCATTTGCATCCGAATCGGCGAGCGAGCGGGCAGGAACTAGCCCGTGTTTGACACATTTTTGTAGCGTGTGCGTCGAAAAAACGGGGCCACGATTCCATTGGGCCATTGGAGACGGGGTTTCTTCGCGAGGCGGGAGAGAAGTTTAATATTTATTCATGTTGCAGATTGATCTGATGATGGAAGCAGGTAATGTGTCTTGCAGAATCACGAACCGTCACCAGGCTTAAAAAGGGCATAAAACGATCATCCGCCATTCGCGTACCCGTTCGTCATCGGTTCGGCGGTACGTACGTAAATCACGCTCTCAGGCCGGGTCCCAGTGCACTTGGGGCCACGCCGAAAGTGACGATCGCGCGACGATCAGGTCTATTTTTGCAATGCCATCGCATGGCTGTGACGAAACCGAGGGGAGCAAGCCGAAACGGAAGTTGTGCTGTGTGGAACGTCCAAGAAGAAGATGCGCAAAAAGTGCATTTGGAATTGCAACGCCGAAGAAAGCACTCTCGGGGGATAAAGGAATACAAGACGATCATAGGAATATGGGATACGCAAGGCAAAGAAGGGAAAGGGAGAAGGTTGTTTTTTGTTTCCTTATCCCACTGTGTAAGAGTTTTAATTCGATTTCGGCGAGAAAGAATTCCGACCGGTCTATTTCTAGGATTCGGTACGCAAGGCACACGATGGACTAGAATTGATGTGTGATCGATCGATGTGAGACCTTGGGATGTTTTCCGCGATGAACGCGTGTTGGATGGATTGATAAGGTGTTACAATAAATGCCAATCGAACTTCAACCCATTTTTTTTTGCTATTGAGTTTTTTCTCAGATGCATTAATTTGAAGTTATTATAAAAAGTAAACAGATTTAAGATAGTGTGCTAAGAGAGTTACTTAACTTTGAGTTTATTTAGATCAAATAAGGATTTGAATATTTTAATTCACTCTTGAGCAATTCAACTCGCTCTCTGATTTGCCAAGTCTAATACCAGTTCACTCTTATGCACTCCTGAAGCGTCATTAATTAACTCTTTGTACAGATTTGAATCCAAACTGCTGTTGGGTTTCATGAATATTTTGTTGAAATTCTATTCAAATGAATCTTTAGCGATGAATGATTTGAATATCGAATCGAATCTCTAAAGATTCATAATAGGTAGTAGGTTTTAGTCTCGCATGAACCATCTCTCCGAAGCAAAATCGACTATCTAATCGGCTATCATGAAGTCTTGAATGCTTGCATAGCCTGACATGACCACGTAGGCTGTTACGCTAAGAATAAGAATAAGAAGAAGCTTAAGCTCTGTGAATCGTTCGAGGTATGTATCTTATCGTGGTATATGTTATCTTTTGAGTATCATGAGCTCTTCGAGATTCATGAATCTTTCGAGATTCTTGAATCTTGGAGATTGATGAAGTTTACCAACCGAGATTCATTCAAATCATTTCCGAGAATCATGTCAAAGATTCATTCAGATTCATGAATCTGTATCAGATTTACCCAACACTAATACACCTGTCGTGTTGAACTCGTTCATTCTTATTGTTTTTGGTTTAGAGAGAAAAAAGATTGACACTTATTCTTACTATTGAATATCTTATTAGAATCTGAATTAGGGTAAATTTTGGGTACGAAAATGATTTTTTATGTAATGCATTATTTAAGCTGAATGTCTTTCTATATGTTCAAACAATACCCCTAGTGTAAACTCTATTGGAAATCTGGCTCTATGCTAAACTCTTTAACGTTATCTAGAAGAAATGTATTCGTGTCTTCAATCTTTCTCGTCATTTAACTCGCAGTTTGAGGTTAATCTACAAGGCTACGTTGATGCACGTTTTGACACTCTATGCACTGTTATGGGCGTTAAGCAATGTTTGATGGTATATCAAGCTCCAGGCTAATTGCACCTCCACAGAACTTCTTGATTAGAAACAACTTCATTTCACTCATCGAAACCGGACCATGCATCATCCCAAAGACGGCCATGATTTACCGCCCTGCTGTCAAACGCGTAAGCGAAAAGCGTTACCCACTCCGCTGGTGCCTGCAATATCCGCTACTTGCAATAAGATTAATGAAAAATAGATCCTGCTGCGCTAGTTTTGAATCGCGAGTTTTGCGCGCGCCTGCCCTGAATGAATCATCCATTCTCGGTCCAATCCCCCTCGGTGGTGTCAACAAGTGTCAAAACGTCTTGGAGATGTTCGCTTGCTATTTGTGCCTACGGGGCTGCCTCCGTACACCTTGACTGACTGACTGAAGAGTGCGTAGTGCGTGGCATAGTCCACCTTACCTGTCACACACACACACACACACACCCAATCGCACACACATACGTACCGCTTCCACCAGATGAACGTGGCGGCTTAAGCGAACGGCAAGATAAAGCCTCAGACGGTACGCCAATTAATTTGACTAAATTAATTCGGTAGCATGTACAAGGCATAAATTATGTTTTCTGCTGCACCCGCGGCTCCCGTTTCAAGCGTCCGAGGCGTCACCCGACGCGGGTTCACGTTCAAACTTAAGCATGTGTTGTGTTATGTTGCAGCGTTGTAGCTCGTTTGTACTGGAATTGGTTAATTTGGTGGTAAGTTTGAGAGTTGGAAGGACGCTTTCGTCCTCCGGTGCCTTTAATTGTTCGCAGGGAGCGTCCTATTATTTTAATTAAATATATTATGTTTCACCATTAAAACGAGTATACCACCGCGAAAGGGTTACACCAGCAAGGAGCGCGTAGCGCTGGAAGTGATCTTTGATTTTGACCTTTAATTCTGGAACGGAAAATAAAACAGCAACACCAAAAATATGATAATCGAAACAGCGTACGCTTCAACTGTCAGAAATAACTTTCCAACACTAGAATAAGGGTTCCGCCTGCTGCTCCACTTGCGGAAAACAATTACAATAATTAAACCATTAAACCCGTCCACCAGTTGACGCATACCATCGGCCACTCGATCGTACGTGCTAGCGATCGTCACTTTATCATTCGGTCCAGCAAAAATGGCGCAACGTTTGGTACAGTTTTCTCATCCCCCTGTTTTTATTTCCAAAAAAACATCATCTTTCACACCACCGCCCGACACCGGCTTCTGCAGCCCTTGATTCAATTGTCACAATGAAATTACCCCCCAAAGCGAGTGATATTTGTTGTAAAGCTGATTTATGAGCTCAAACAAAACTGGACCATTAAAAATAATTCGCGCTAAACACTGAGGCGTACTGAGCGGCTGGTTGGTGCTGGGGAAACGCATTTTGCACGTGAAGCTCGCGAATACGCGGATGTGCCCGTGTGCATACATTAACCCGAGCGTAAAGCATCGCAATCAAAAGTCACGCTTGATTATGGGCCCAGTAATTGGGCACAGGGCGCACAATCATTGGTAAATTGGTACCGAAAACCGAACGGCAATCATTCATTTTTCGCTTAGAGTTGTGTTATTACCCGGGCATATTTGCGTTTTTAGTTTGGTCTGCTTTATGGACCACCCAAAGGGTTCCAGAGCGATCCGTACCCGTATCATTAAGGAAATCAATCAAATGTACACTGCAAACGGGATGTCGCAGGAAGTGAAATGGATGTGCAAGTTCTCCGTTTCTAGATTTTGTAGAATTCAAACGGCTTTCGTTGTTATTTTTAAAGTATTGTTACTATTTCTTTGTTATATTATCATTTGGTTCATTGTATCTTTCGTTTTATGTTCAACCTCTTTAAGTTTTACTTGCTTCTTTATTCGTTTAATCGGGCAGTTTTGTATTTTACATTAAAAAATATTTCTGTTTATTTAAGTGTGTCTTGACATTTTTGTGAAACTTCCTTTATTGCAATTTCATTCCATTTTAAATATGCATTCCGTTAAAAAAACGAAAGTATTAAAAGATAAATAATTTTCGAGCACTAGCATTTTAAAACAAATTAAAAAAATTAAATTAAAATTAAAAATTTAAGTTAACTGGCAGAGAGTACAGTGGAGCGCCGTTTATCCGGGTACCTTTTATCCGGCAGACCGTTTATCCGTGCTTTTGACAAATGACAGTTCAATACAATGGTGACATTGCGTTATGAGGAGGATATTTTAAAAAGCGGTTAATAGAGCACATTGTCACAACAAAGGACACGACAATTCAAGGCAAATTTCAAATATTCTTATGGGAAAAACATAAAGTTAATAAAATAAAAAAAATATCAAAAAATAAAATGATTTTCGTAAAATTGATCAGGAATTAGTGATAAAATATATTATTTGACTCATTATCCGTGTTATTCGCATATCCGGGCGAGGTCAAAGAGGTTTATGTTACTTTACTTTACTTGCTCCTTTATTCCTTTAATGGGGCTGTTTTCTATTTTATACTAAAAATTATTACTGTTTATTTAAGTGTATCTTGACATTGAGACTCCCTTTATTGCAATTTTATTCCGTTTTCTGCGTTATGGCTTATGTGGTGGACAGTAGTGAACATTTTGAGAACACGATATTAGCATTACCATTTTAAATGACGAGCATTAGCATTTTAAAACAAATGAATAAAATAAAAGTTTTTAATTAATAGACAGAGAGTATAATGAAGACAACATCAAAATTAATAAAACCCACACATACACAAAAAACGTGTATAGACGAGTGAAGTCAATTTAAAAAAAAATTCAACCATTAGACGCTTTATAGTAACATTTTACTTCCCTTACACAAAGCGGCATGTGTAACGTGTATTTAAATCGTGCGTGAAAAAATCGCCGACGTAAAACGTAAAACTGCATTTCTTTACTTTTAAACGGTACACAAGGACGGCGCCAGCGCAAAATCGCCCATAAAAATGTCGCCCTCCAGAACACCCGTTCGGGCTCGCTCCGTCACACGGGACAACCCGTGCACGGCACCAATTAAAATCCGGGCCTCGAAAACCGAAAAGTCAAACCCCATTTTCCGTTGCGAATCACCTGCGACCTGCCCGTAAAGCCTGGTCCGGGCACTGCCCATCAATTAGGCAATTTACAATATTTACGACGTGTTTGATTGTTTTGCTCCCGACTTTTGCCCTCAGCGCGCAATTATGCTGCGCGGGATTCGCTTTCGCCGCACTGTACGACGCCTGGCGTCCTTTCACTGTTGGATGGGGATATTGAGTCGGAGCGCGGTCACGGCATAAATGTCGAAGGTTCGGAGGTTTTGTTGTTGCAGTTATTTTTTTGGTTGTTGTTGTTGTGGTTGTTGCTGTTGAGCGGTTCGGATGGTGATGCTGCGGATGTGGCAAAAATGTCAGATGAGTTTAAACGAACGCGGCAAAAAAAGAATAGAACATGCTATAACCGTGTATTAAAGTTTGTTCGTTCCTCGCTTCAAACACATAATCGATCGATTAATCATAATAATGTAATAAATTTAAAAATATGCTAATGCATGCAAATGCATTTTTGCTTCTTTGCATGTGCATCTGTGAATTTCTAACTGGATTACGTTTGTTTCAAAGAGTGTCATGATAATATCTTCGATTGTTTACTTCTCTCCTCATGTGTAATTAAGTTCAATTAAATTGTTTTAGATCAATTGACCTCAAGGATGTAAAAGTGCGCTTTAATATTCTCCATAAGTTCAGTTCAATAATAAGATAAAACATATCAGAAAAAAAACATACCTACTATATTGAAAAACTTCACATAAAAGTCAAATAAATCACTCTAATGTACACACAAAGATTGTAATGTAAAAAAAATGCAGCATCAACTGCATTATCACTAATCATCATCTTCCATCGCCGACCGACGACAGTATTTACGGCTCGCCCAACGAGGACGATTGGCGACGTCGCGCAACAAGGCCACAATTACCGCACTTATCAAGATTATCGGAATGGTATAAAAATTGATTTAATTTAATAACCACCAGCTGAGCGGTGGGGCCCGCTTCGGAGGAGCGCAGAAAAAAGAAAAGAAACGAGCATCTGCCTTTTCCCCTCGGGGCTGAAGACTGTGAATATCAACGTGCGGTGGCCATGTCCCACAAGGAAAAAGGCAGCCCGATCGGGGGCCTGCAGGATGGGGTTCGTTCATTGGAACGAAATGCATCGATCGCATTGACCGGCTAATTACAACGTGGGAAAATGAGTGTTACTTTTGATGCAAGTTGTAAATATAAAATGACAGAGAGAGAAACCGAGAGATAGATAGAGAGAAAAAATGGAGACAGAGAGGAGGGGAGGAAAAAAGGAGAGCTAAAAAATCTATCATCACACACCGGTCGCACGTGATCTTAATCTGCGAAGAAATGAGCTCAATGAGAAAAAAAAAACGTGCCGCCACCGCGACAGCGCCATCTGGCGAGGACATCGGCAAGGTGGCAGACACGTCGACCAAACACGCCCAGCGCTGCCCATGGCGGCACATGCGCCGTATGCTAATTACTGTGCGATTAATAATGGGGTCCTGCTGGGAGTGCGCGGCGACGGAATGCGCTTCCAGTTAGCTCCGGGCGGCGATGTCGGATATGCTAAAGCGAGCCCCGAAGGTGCGGACGGGGCCTAATCCGGACCGAAACATTCCTTCCCCGCCGTCCTATCCACCTTCCCCCATCGGTTAACATTGATGAAGCGCTAGAAAGTTGCTCGTCCGCGTGTCTGCTTCGAAAAGGGAGACCTGAGTTCGTTTTAATCTCCCGAGGGTGCTGGTGATCTCGATAGACATCTTGCTAGACCTTCGCGGGGTTGTGGAAAATGGGGAGGGGATGAGTTTGATAAGTTTCGAACCGGCACGGAATTGCTTCTGGGGGCACGATCTTGTTGCACCGGGCTACTGGAGCAGTTTGACATCCATATTGATTGGTGAGACCGCTTGCTACCGCTGGAAGTGGATCGTCGTCGTTTTGCATGACCGCGGGGAAGAGTATCCGCCCCTGAGGTGGACTTGTTCTACGGAGGGAGCAAAACACAATCTATTTATTGGCCCTTGCTATTGGAGACGATTTCTCGCGTTTTTATTCCACTGACGGGAGAAGATCGTGAAAAGTTTCAGCTTCCGACGATCATCTGTAGTTAGCTTTAACATGCAAACATCAAGAACTCCATGATACATGGCGGGAAATGACAGACAATTACGCGTGGAAAGGTCTTGCAGCTTAAATGAAGCGTTCCTGGTGTACTTTTGGAGGCCATTAAGCGTAAGATCCCACAGTACATTGTGCGGAGGACCCTTTGGCGCTCCATTCTCCGACACTAGCTGCAAGGGTCAAACTTTCACTTTTCCCCAAGGCTTGAATACATTGTAGCTGAGCAGCTCGCTTTAATAGAGCACGTTGCGAAGTGGTGTGTATTTATAATCTTAATAAGTATGCTTCGCTATATATCTCTGTAAGGTGAGTGTATCATTCCCAACACTGAACACTACACGCCCAATCTCTTCGCCGCAGATGTGCAACGCGCAGCAACAAGTGAATCCTGTCTTCATCACCCGCCAGGCACAATGGAGCAGCCACAGATAATCTGTTCTCCCAAAATGTACTGGAATCAACGGACCTGACAGGTTTATGTTTTTCACAAATTGGCGCCTCCGATTGTGACGTCCATCGGACTGGCTAGGGGTGTGGCTTTTGGGTGAATTATATTCTCCAAGAAAAAAACAAAAACAAAACAACAACACACACACACACATATTTTCCCCCATCACCGCCAACAAGAGTTCGGTTTGTGATCGTGCATGTGATTCGCTCTGTTAAGCAAATGGTGAAAGAAGAACTCCACCTTAAAATAATCTTTCACCCCGTCAAGCCGATCGCTGTTCCGATGTACTAGGCAAGAAATGGCGAAAAAATGGTGCGATCTTTTGCACTCCGTCGAACTGTCGAACGGCGCAAACAGCAAAAGGACAAGCAGGAACTCTCTCACCAGTTTCACCCCGAAAAATGCGATCGAAGTTAAGGTTTGTTTTTTGCTGTTTTTGTTGGCGAGCAGCATAATTTACGGGTCGCGTTCCGATTATCTGACATGTCAACATTAATCACCATAAATTAAGTCCTTTTAAAAGGTACCGAACCGTACTCGCGTACAGACACGCGGACACGTTCCGGCGGTGATCGACGGCTTCGCGGATAGATGCGTGCAGCATTCCCTGCGGGACATTTGGAGGTATTTCTTTGAAAGGAGTTAAACCTGACACGACCGATGGATCTTCGTCCTGAAAATATTTTTGTAGAACTTGATACTATAAATTTGGTATTTAGTAGTAAAAGTAAACATTCATAGAGGACAATCAGAATCGTATTAAATAATAAAAAAATAGGTTTTTCATTTTTGCACTAGATGGCGTTGCTATGATTGCAGAACACTATGACGTTTGTTACTTCCGACCGGCTAGCTTGCTTACTCACAGGGTTTTTCAGAGGTTCTCAGAATTTTGAGATACTTTGAGAACTTTTTATAATGGGAATTGGACTCTACGGTCCTCATTTTGGGCAGGCTTATTTGGAATCCAATAGGACTTTTAAATATCTGCTAAATAGAGAATTAACTAATCTAATCATAATTCACATAAAGTTCCCTTCCCTTAAAAAAGAGTCAAGAAACTCTTCCAAAATTCTGAGATATCCTGAAATCCCTTGTATCACGGCATCGCGGAAGTGCCCCAACGCTCAAACAGTTACGAAACGTGATCCTCAATACATCGAGATGCATGTCATCGAACAATAACACTGCCAACCGAACAGCTACTGACCCCTGCCGGCCACGGAGGACATCGGGGTTCCCTTCACTCCTTCCGGAGCTCCCATCGCCATCGTGTTAATTGGGGCAATAAGTTTTCTGCCCGGTTTCTGCCTTGTGCGCACCATTTCGCCCGAGCCGCAAAACTGATCGAAGTAAGCGATTAAACGTTTTGCGAAATTTCCCTTCGCCGACCTGCCAACGTTGGAAAATATTTTGGGTATTATTTTCATTCGCGGGTAATTACAGAAATTACCCCCTGAAAGCTACCCCTACTCCCTCACACCGGTCGGCCATTATCGGAAGTATGCGTAGTTTGCTGGAGTAGAGCGTTTTGCCTGCGATTGCAATTCTGTACGATCGACTGTTAGCGTGATGCTGCGGGAGTCGGCACTAATGAAGTAATAAAGTTACCGAACGGAGAGGTTAAAGCTCCAGGAAAGGAAAGCAGTGTTGTTGCTGGGATGCATTTGCAACGCCGCCCCAAAAGACTGAGAGCGCTGAAAAAAGCAAGAAAGTGTAAAGCGATACGAATCACGCGCAACAGTTCGCAACCTCATTCCCAAACTTTGCGGCTACCTCAACGCCACCGCGCTTGTGTTCCGGCCGCATCCGCGTACCGAAAAATAATCACATCACATCAAAACGCGCGCGCGATTGCAACCCCCGCACGTGGCAGGGCCATTATGCCACGCAAATAAAACAAACTGATAGTCATAGCGCGGAGTGTGCTAAAGTGCGCGTGAAGCATAAACATCTGATCCCTCGCATCCCCCTCCCCAAATCCTGCCAAATGATGCCAAATTTAAGGTTAACCGCGTGGTGACCTGCGCGAACGGTTGCGCGGCTCACGGCGCACACGCTCGGTTCCGCTCGGCTGTGGTCATGCGCTTCCAGCACGCTGCCATTCAAACGGGGGGAGCAGCGCTGCCAGTGATAAGCGCGAAAGACGCGTCGATCGGTCTCGATGCTGACGCGTGGACGTAGGGAGAATCATGCTCAATCTCCTGTGCTCCTAATACTCGCAGCGGCACTATAGGTCAGGATCTGGACGTCGTCAGAGAGTACCGGGCAGCCCATTTTTGGAAATGCCGAACTGCGCCCCAATCTCATCGGTTCCACGTGCCGACCGTTTTGGGGCATAAGTTGGTCCATCGAACCACGGCTGGGCATGCCTGACCCCGTGCAGGGAAAGAAGGTTATCGGCATCGAGCTGTGCCGGCGCGTGCGTTCGATCCATGCGTCAGGAGTTCCTGAAGTTCCACCGAGCGCGTGAAGCGCGTGGTGAAGGGACTGGGAGAACTTCTTCGGAAGATGCTACGACGGAAGAAGTAGACGCGGTTAGGTCAGTACTACAGAACTCGGTGTTGTTTTTTGATGCAGACGTCCCCATGGTCTTACACGTTGGGGCTGTTTTTGTTGCGCAGGAGATAAGAAGCAAGAACAAATCAAAATAATGTCCCTGATGCCAGACAAATAAAACAGACATAACATTCGGCACAAGGTTATCGGCCTCTTTTCCCACTGGCGTAGGAAGCGCGTGTACGCGTGTGCACAAATCTTGTGCCCCCCGAAATGGTCAGTTCCCCGGGATTTTTTTTTACTGGATGCGATCGTTTACGGCACCGATTAAGCGCACGTGTAATCGCGTCGTCGCTGCTCATTGAGCCAGGTCAGTTGAATGGCAAATCCTGGCGCGGGTGATTACTCCAACCGAAAGCGCATCCCGCGCATGGAGCGTGTGGTGCCCAATTCCGGGCACGGGTCTGAAGCCGCTATTTTTTCTTTTTTGTTTGGCGTTTTTGCTGCTGTTTGTGTTTTGGTTGTTTGAGGACGCAATGAAATCGCTCGCCGGGATGCGTTTTCTGATTAGCTACAGAGACGCCTCTGGACATGGGAATCGGACTGGTACCATCGTGTCTTGCCATCCTCAAACTGCCTCCCGCTAACAAGAAGCCCGCACTAAACCGGTTGCACCGGAGCAGGTGAACTGGTGCGGATCAAAACGGATCCACGGCTGCGGGCTCGGTGGAGCTGCAACGCGTGGAGTGGATTTCAATTAACGGGTAAGAAGAGCAAACGGCTAAAGCCTTCCAGAACCAATTACCTCCTCTGGTGGGCAACGGCCCTCTGGTGGGAAATGGTGTAGGGGGCAAGAAATCTCACTGATTAATGTCAGCCGTTGGAAGAAGGCACCAGATTGCTTTTCCTCACATCCGGTGCAAGAAAGCGAAACGAAAAAAAAAATAAAACCAGCCACACATACGCACAGGTGTCGTTATCGGGCTGATCGAATAGGTGGCTTTAATCTAGGTGCGGAATTAATTAAGATGCGAAATAAAAGCTAAATTACCTGAAGCGGGTCAGTTCCATTTTCTCGGGCAAAGGCTCCTCCCGGGAGTGACACAGACTCGGTGGCGCAGGGGATGACGAGGTGGAGCAATATAAACGTGATCTGCCGCATGGAAAGGGGGAAACAAGAGGGATAAGAAGGTAGAAACGAATTAACCGAAAGGGATTAAGATTTGTTAGCGCCGTTTACGATGCATGTTTAACAAAATGTACGCCCATTTGGTGCTGGTTCGCTTTATGAGTGCGACGTGTTTATGATGATGTACTGGGAAGATCGGGATCAGTCCCGGCAGAAGATGCCCGATGACCGGTGGTCTGGTTCGGCTGGGGGGGAAAAAGGGCTGAGAGGTCTTGAAAGAAGTGATTAAAATAGTTTAAAATGAACTACCTCTTCCAGACCACGGCCAAAGGGGCATTACAACTGAGAGATGACACTCCGCTGTGTGCGTCAGTGCGCAGCGTCAAACTGTCCACCCTTGCAACGGTGTTTGTTTGATTTGCAACCCTGCCGCAATCGAAGACCACTTCTGAGGATTTCTGAGGCGGAAGGCATCTGCATAGACGCAAGAAATAATTGATCAGAAACAAGCGTACAGAGCGTGTATCGGGAGTGACCAGCGAGAACCGAAGCATGTACCGTTGGCACATCCTCGAAATTGATGGTGGGAATGATAATGTTAATGGTAAGGGCGCGCGCGCCGCACACACACACACACACACACTCAGGGAAGCGCTCGCCGAGGTTAATCACTGACTGACTGACTGCGGGGATACCAAACCGATCCGTTCCTTTCACTTTGGGCCGTACCTTGTCAGGTCATAATTTCTCCGCTTCCCTCGCGCCATGCCGTGAACCCTGCTCTCTCTCTCTCTCTCTCTCTCGCTCTCTCCTCCCGTGATATCTACCTCAGCTGGGCAAGTTTTTGACAGTCACCCTCGGAGTTCGTGACTGCAAACGTGTACCAACACCTCGCACAAGGGAAGTTAATCGAGGCTCGAAGTTCACCGTTTCTGCCCTCGATCGACGTTGCAGGTTGGAGGTCGATCGATCCTCGCCGGGGCAGAGCGCGGTGGAGTCGAAGATTTCGAAGGCGGGGGACTTTCGAGTACCGTCCAATCCTTTCTGTCCTTAATGTCCACGGCCTGAGCCCGTAGATCAATGCCGCTGGTATGAAACGGGAGGGCCATCGCGAAAGGTAGAAACGGTAGGGGATCTACACAAATCAGGTCATCGCAAGTCATTAATTCTGCTCAAGGATGTGAAACGGCAGGCAACGCACAAAACAAACGCACAAAACTCCCGAATACTCCCGAAATAAAAAAAACGGTAGAGAAAAAAGAAGAAGAAGAAAAGATTCCTGTCTCAGTATTGTCAGTGTATCCTGAATTATTTTAAGCATTTCTTCAGGCTCTCCGGACGGGTACATGTTTGGGAGTCTGTTTTCTTTTTTGCACAATTTATTTTTATCGGCGTCTGATGCATTTGTTTCGTGGTGGTGGTTCCCTTTGGGCTTAATGGAAAACAAATATCGTACCCGGGCGATGCTTGGCCTGGTCGGAATGGTCTTTTAATTGTGGTGCCACAGTATCTCCTGCTGCCGTGTCGTTTTGGACGTAATTTGTTGGACGAAAATTTCTTTTTGTGTGTTGTGCGTAGATTAAAATATTTCATCTCGATTAGGCGGTGCTCTGTACATGTAAGAATTGTAAATAAGAGATAACAAATATTATGAAAAGGATTAAACATTTTTTATAGTTGATTTTTCTGAAGGTTGCAACAATGATAAAACGAAATTCGAGTTATTTAATATACTTTATAACTGTTAAACCGTGCACTAGTGATGTGCTCTTTGCAGCGCATCAACGACTCCGATCCAACTGCGGCTATTGATAGTCCCATTCCGTCTCCGGCAAAATGCGAACCACTAGTTCTACCTAGAGTCGGAGTCACCTGAAGTCGTCCGGAGTCACCCAAATTAGTTGGAAGCCTTCCGCAGTCATCCGGAGTCGTCCAGAGTCGTTCGAAGTCGGCTAAAGTCGTTTGGAGTTGGAGTCATCCGGAGTTGGTCGGAGTTCACCGTAGTCGGAGTTATTCGGAGTCGTCCAGAGTCGATTGGAGTCGACCGGAATCGCAATCGGTCGGAGTTGTGTTTCACTTCGTATACAGGTCTTTGTTTCAAAGGCCGACTTCGGCCGACTCCGTACGACTCCGGATAACTTCAACTCCAAACAACTCCGGATAATGCTGGGCGGACTAACCTTCTGGAGTCATTTCCGAAACTATCGGAGTCGCATCGGAGTTGACTCCGGAATTTTGCCAACTTAACCCATCACTTCCGTGCACCATCTCAACGCAACGAAGAAAAAGCAACAATGTTGGCCGTAGCAATGCTAGCATTAATTGACTTTTAATGAAGCCGCAACGGCAATTGGCAAGGACTCGATGAAATGGTATAAAGTTCGTGCTTCAAATTGTCGATATGTGATCATTTTCACCGCTGCGACTCGTGAGACTCATTAAAAATGGTCGTGTGAAAAGCCAGAAAAAAAAACAAACGGAACAAACGTCTGCGTGTGTGAAAAAGTTCTAATTCTAACCATCGCAGTAATCGAAAAATGTCACACCGCACCCTCTAGTTGCGTTAATTTCTCACATAAATCATGCACCGCGCACGACCACGGGCCGCGGGCAAATTAAAACGTTTCCACCAATGCTCCGGACACCTTAATCATTCTGTAGAAAGAAAAAAAAGAGAGAAGAAACCGTCTCCCAGCAGCGGCACCGGCTATCTCAGCTTATGTTTTATGAGTTTGTTTATCACTTCTGCGTATCTTGCGCAGTTGCTTGCAAACCAACAATTATGCTAACCTGCTACGATCGTTCCGCTTTTGCATGTTGCCAGTGTAGCAGTAGGCAGCAGCAAGCAGAAGGCTTTCAAAGGCGTGAACCGAGGACTCTCTCTCTCTCTCTCGAGCGCTTCCACACCGAGCGCTGCTGGCGCCTTCCGTTACACGCTTGAGCCCGCTCGGTTTCGGGGTTCCTCAGAGCACCGAACACCTTCCTGATGCGCTTGTAGCACGAACGTACTGTTCCAGCGCAACTCGCAACATAATAGCCAGACGCAGGCCCGGGCCAAAAACGATCCGCTAACATCGCTATTTGCGCGTGCATCCGTGCGCCTGCACCTTGATTGAGACACAAACTAGAGTGCGTGCATTTCATTAAGCAATAATTTATTCCCTCGCCCACCACCGGTGCACCTTCATTGCGCTAAATGATGGCATTAAAAAAAATACAACCGCAGCTCCTACTACAACAACACTGCAAAAACGAGACCAAAAAACATTACCAAAAATTGGCCCATCCTTCAACAGGCTGAGCCCATCCCCGTTGATGGGTTTGCTTGCGGGGTCGATTATACCCACGGCCCCGCCAGAAATTGATCCCGATGATGAAGATCATTTTTCTTCCTCCGTCACCGTCGTCGCCAGGGTTTGTGAAGTGTTTCCATTGTGATTGCGGTGGAATTTTGGGCCGATTTTATAAAGTGCAAGGAGTTCTCATTCTGCTTCACACTAAAACGGTTGAATGCGGTCTTAAGACATACTATTTTATGGTTATTTTTGGTTTTGGTTTTAATGCGCACATTTCTAATCGGCTAGATGAATTATCCAACACTATCAAATAAGACAAAATCTAAGGGAAAAAACGGTGTAACTTGGAGAAGCATTTTTTGGTGTAAAAATCACATGTTAAACGTTGGCAGATTCAGCCCCGCCTAAATTTATGCAATTCTCAAAACAAAAGTGACCATAATTTGAATAAACACACATAATAACAGTTTGTTGAACGTTGCAAACCAGAAAAATGCTTTTTTTGCAGTGTAATTTTGTACAATTGTTCATTAAAACGTGATTAGCATGTATCAAATATTCAAATAAAATTAATAAATACATAAGAAAACATGATAAGAACATGTTGTATGTGGTATTAGTGGTTTAGTTAAATTTATTCTTAATTACTTAATCTTTTCCTTCCTGATTTCGACGCAACTACTAACCGGAACATCGTTCGTTTTAGTGTCCTGCTGGACTACCCTTTATAAAAAAAAACCAATGCCTACAAGCGCACCAGAGTGAGCAATTGATTGATGGAGAGCGAAACGAGCGATCGCATTTCGTTTCTTTTTGCATAAGAATGCTTCAAAAATAATAAAAAATGCATCCCTACCATCGATTGAAAGTAAAAATAAAAGCAATAAATCGAATGCACCAAAGAAGTCAAAGAAAGCTTAATATTAACATTACGCAACGGAACCTTCGGGTCATGTGTCATTATAATGTTCGCAGCAACAACTAGCCAACAAAACTGCGCATTGTTTCCGTATCTTTTTGAACGGAACCGCTCGGAACTGCTCACGCGTGTCATGTTTTGGGATCATTTTTAATGGATTGTGTGTGTGTGTGTGTGTGTGTGTGTGTGTTGCTGGCTTTCTTTTACATATTTTTGACTTTTACTCCTGTGGGTGCCTTTTAATGCATCGCACTGTACAGTAACGCATCGGCTAAGCGGCTTAACATCAATCAAATCGGTGCTCACGGTATTAGCAAGTACGTCGGTATTAAGCAATAATCTTCCGGCGAGTGGTGTGAAGCTGGCATTTAATAAAAATGTAAATTGAAAACTACTGTGGTTTTTACTCGCTCGCGTTTTATTTATAATCGTGCAGCAAACTCAAATTTTGCAATATTTTGTTCTCTCTTACTACAGCTTTTTTTTGTACTCGCCACTGAGCATTAGCTTCCGGCGTTACTAGCTACAGTGTTGCATGTGTGTACACACCCGTTACCAGGGTGCCTCGCCGCGCTACAGCCCGGGGCCTCTGGTCGGTGTCGGAAAATCGCACACTCCTCCTAACGGGCGAAAACATGTGTGCGAGTGTTCATGTTCGGCCCGTCTCCTGGCCGCCGGCATGTTTGATTGATTGAAGCACGGATTTTGCGCATCGTATTACTGGTTACACGGCTTTTTACACCCGTCTCGGCTTGGCATTTTCAATGACCGTCGCTAAAGGGGAGGGAACACAAAAACACACGGTGCGACAGAACATTGAGCGGTGCTGAGCGTTGTCAGCGGTGCTGAGCATTATAATTAAAATTATAACCCAAAAAAAAATCAAAATTAAAAAATTAATTCTGTTTTACTCAATAGTTAAAAAAATGGTAATGTTTCAATGAAAATACAAAAAATCGATAAAATATTCTTTTTTTTTTTGTTGAAAATTTCGATCCGAACGAAAGGATAGCCATACAAATTCCGAGATTCCATGGTAAGCCTGCCAGCAATCACGAGTAACAACAATTAGGATGCAGCAGAGTGTGAAACACGACATGACGACGAATGCGTGATGGTGAAGCTGAGCTGTGAAATGAAGGTACAGTATGCTAAGCAACATTTACATCCAAGCGTAGGTTACATTTTGTGCGTAGGTTTGGGAACGCAAAGCAAAAGGAAGGAGGAAAAAAACGGGGCGAAACAGAATAAAAAAATAAAAATGCAACAGCAACCAAGCAATAGACACATTTTATCGAGTGAATCTAAACATGAACATCCGTTTGCGGATTGCATCTGTAATGAGACAGGATGGGAAGAGAGACAGAGAGAGAGAGAGAGTGATAACGAAAGGCTGAGGGAAACAGTGTCAGTTTGCGCTGTTCCACGTTGGAATTTATTATTTCATTCATCAATCAAGCACTTTGTGAACGCAGTTTGTAATCTAGTTTTGTATTATTTTAATCTTTTTAGTTTTGAATCATTACACATTTACGATATTTTAATATTTGCAGTAAATTACGATGTACAGCAACAAAAAAGTCTGAATAAACGTACTGCTGATAAAGGGCAGAAACGAAAGCAGTAGTGTTGTATTAAATAATTAAAATAAATCAGCGAAAAATGTCCTTATATTCCATAATTTCTTCTTCGCACTTGTTTTATGGGGTTGATAATACCTCTCACGCACATATGTAAAGGATGCGAATTAATAGACTATAATTTAGCAGTCGAACACATAACTCCCGTAATCGACACCGGTGAGCTGCTTTCGTTTAAATCAATCAGTTTTTTTTTTGTTCTTCTTTGTTGTACTTTTTCCACCCTTTAGCCTGATAGTGTCAATACTTTTGCAGGTGATTGCACTTAAGCGCTGCGCTAATAGTTTGACCGCAAGGACTCCTTGGGAAAGCTGTTGTGCGGTGCGCACAAAATGGTCAAGAGGTCGAACTAGTCCTGTTGTTATTGCTGGTGCACGGGAGCCAGTTTTTGGTGCGGGCCGCGCTGGGAGTTTGGTGGTAGCTCCCGATGGGTTAATAGCAGGGTGACCACGCCAAAACCGATTTCCTTCCAGCTCATTTGATAAGCCAAGAGACACCCGCCCGTAAGGACCCGGGAAGGTATGGTTTGGTATGAAACAACAGCCCAAAACGAAAACGGACGATTCCGTCATGTGTTTCTGTGTATGTGCATGCACTCGTAAAGGAGGCCAGAAGTGAAAGGAATAAAGGTCTTTATGATTTTTCGCTGTTTTCTCCCCCCGAAAAGGGTGGAGGACTTGTTGTTTTCTTGGTTTTTGTTTGTTGGGGATCACTCTCTCCCCCTCCTTCTCTTTCTCTCGGTTTGCTGGAACGACCCATCCAGATAGCCCCGTGTCCCGGAGGGTTCGTGCTGGTACACACAATGGCTACATTCCTGCCTGCAACACCACGAACACTTAGCTTTGCCGCTTCGCCCCGGTGGGTTAATAATAATGATAATAATAATACAAGATTTCAGTTCAAGGAATACGTTTGGTCTTACCATCCTGCGAAGGAGCGAGGTAGGATTGAATAGGTAGGGTTCGAGGGGGGTGCAGATTCGCTTTGCAAACATGTGCCTCCGACCTCAAGCTCGCGGGGTGGAAAAATAGTAATTATAATACGGGATAAATGTGGCACTACGGTGCGTACCCCGCGCACTGCGGAACGATCGCAATCATGCAAACTTTTTCGACCGATCGATCAATCGGGAGGGCCGTGAGAGGACGTTTAATTATCGTATCCCAGTTTGTAAGGAGTTCTTTTTTTTGTATTTTATTTAGTTGATTTTGTTTGTGCGCTGACTTAAAAAAAAAAAAACAAATATAAAATGTGTTAAGAGTACGAATACTGCGGTTTTATGTAATCTTAAGCTTGTTGTAACGTTTTATTTCGTATGTTATTTTATTTGATCTCTTATAAACTAAAGCGGATAATGACTGTGATCATTGATTATTATTCCTTCGTTCGGGATATCTACTTTTGCTGATCCTTCGAAGGTTTAAATGTTAAAAGAAAGCAAAAACCAAAGTTGTATCGATCGCAGTTGTACGTGTACACATGTTATTTCTTTTTTAACAACTGCAACTGTATCTGGTCTACTAAGCTCATGGCGTAAAGCCTACTCATGGGCTTGTATTTATTTGACTGGTTGAAGTGAGATAGTCACCCTTACGTAGATAGTACATCGGTAACAGCGGTTGTTGAACTCATGACGGACAAGTTGTTATGTAGCATGAGTTAACGACTGCACCACGGGACCCGTCGTATCTACGCAGTGTTATTGGCATAAAAACTATAAAACCTCTCATCAACATAAGAAAGACATTTTAGGCAACTTTTATCCAATTTGATTAACTGCAAATAGTAATTTACTAAATGATTTAAAAGAAAAACTAAAAATGTTTAAAAATCGATAAAAAAAAAATACAATGACTGGTATGATGTACATCAGTGGCGTAAAACTCGATTTAGGTCGCGGGCCGGATTACTGTTAAGAAGATTCCCACGGGCCACAGCTGATTGCGCAACTAGTTCCCAGTTTATCACCAAAGTTATCCTTGTCACAAATCAGACAAGAATATGGTGATTCCTTTTAGTTTTTTTTAAGATTATAATCAATGAGTAATGTGCATGTTAATGAGAACATGTGCATGTTTCTTCCGCCATTTTTTGATCTACAACTATTATTATTTTTAATTTTTGGTCAATTGCTAGTTCATTCTCCACCCACTATAGCATATAATGGTTTGGATACGCGAAAGCATTAAAGAGCATTTTTTCGTAGTCTTGTTGAAGTTCTATTCATGTCAAAATATTAATCTTCATTGGTGGGCGCTGTAACCTGAATATTTTATAATTCCTATGCATTACTCTAGATGTGTGATAATTTTGAGGCTTCCTAAACAGTTCTTTAATCGCACATCGCAGTACATTGAATTCACGCATCGATGAGAATGATCTTTGGGTAAATGAGTGAAACAAATCAGACCAGTATCTAAAAACACTTATGGAAAGCAAGCATAGATATTCTATTAATTTTTAGAACTAATTTTCAAAACCTAGGTCTTTTCATATGCATATGAACTGCAAATGCAGCCTTTTGCCAGCGTTAATTACTAGTATCCTAATACACTATTAATAGGGCCGGTCTGGTGGTACAGCCGTCAAGTTCTACGACTTCACAACATGCCCGTGATGGGTTCAAGCCCCGGATGGATCGGTACCCCCATACGTTGGACTGACTATCCTGCTATATGAGTAAAATCAATAAGACACTGAAAACCAAGCCCATTACTGGTGAAGGTAGGACTTGACCGACAAACGGTTGTTGTGCCAAAGAAGAGGGAGAATCGCTAATACAAATAACTTATAATAATAGCACTACAAAGACACAACATATAAGGAAAAGAGACATTCCGACCTTCAGTTGAGCTCATACAATTCATACTTTTTTAAGTATTTGGTTTTTCGAAATTGTTCAGGATATTGGACTGGGCTTTTGCAGTAGCTTAAGCTACATAGCTAAATAGTGCCGTCATCAATGAAGTGTAGAAAGCTGTATTCCTATATGTTGTTTGAGAATCGTCCAGAATGCCTCAACGTAAAAAAATGGGTTAACATATAAGGACAAAGTTCTTCGCGAGCCGGATTGAAAGCCTTCGCGTGCCGTATGTTTGACAGGACTGTTTTACATATTTAATTGGACTTTTAAGGTATAACATTAACGTAGTTTTCCAATCATTTATACTGTTTATACCACAAACAAAGCGGTATTTGTTGGAGATGTACACAATATTTTTAAATTTCGTTTTAAATATAATTAAAACGGTCACAGTATCAACTCTGTCAGAGTGTTACTCTGCCAAAATGTGAAGAATTCATTTCGCTGATTTGCACCTTAAAATATTAACGAAAAAAGCTTACATTTATGTTATAAAATTCATTACTAACTTTCAGTTTTATAGCTTTGTTTTGATCATTGTTCAAGGAGTAATTAACCGTGTTGCAATTTTGCATAATTAAGTTGTTAAATTCCAGATCATTAACATTTCAACCCTTACTTCAAAATATGCCAATACTCTTGCCTATGCTGGATTTATTAATTTATTACTCATTTCATCTTACAATCCGGACTCATCCCAAAACAGCTCATCATACCCGCGTGCAAATTCAACAATTAGTTGTACACTAAGTAAAAAAAAAGTACAGTACAAAGCAGTTAAACGTTTTCACGCACTTTAGCGCAGTCAATGCAAACGCGGGTCAATAAAAAAGAAGCCTTCCCGAGGATTTGTTTAATTTGGTTTCTTCGTTTTGGTATGATGGACCAGGGCGGCATCACATTCCTCGCACCCGATCAAAGAAAGTGTTGATCAATTTATGCCGGTGATGAGCTTACCTGTCCTTTGCGCCGGGTTCAAAAGCGGGCTAATAAGGAATAAAACTCCACAACGAGCGGGAGAAGTGTGTCTCGAAATAAAATTAAAAAAAAAACCTCCTTAACCCGTGCGCTCTTTCATCTTTGCCGTAGCGTGGCGTCCGGTGGGAAGGAGCTCGTAAAATCTCAAAAAAAAAAAAAACGGTGACAGCTATCGGGAAGCTATCTCCGGCCAGCGGGAGGCAAAATGGGCACAGGACACACACTGCCTATCAAACAAATCGCTTAATTGATTGATACGCGCCTGACCTTTCGCGGGGTGCGACGCGAAGTTGTTAACTTAATTTACAGAGTGTTTCTCTCTCGCTGGTTTCGCCCTCGACGTTTCGGACCATTGCAGTGGACAGGTGGAGCAGTGCAGTTCGACGAGAAATTTGCGCCCTTCTCCCAAACGACAGCAAGCAGGACAGAAAAAGGTCCAGTTATCGGACGGTACGACAAATTATTAAAACGATCGCTTCGTTCGCAAGCTCGCAGGAGGAAGGCTTGTGTCCGGTCGGAGTAATCAACAAAAAAAAAAAGAACACGCTGCAATAAATAAGTCTTCAGTATCCTTGCAGCGCGTTTCGTCTTCGCCGAGACGGGGTCGGCACCGGGGTTGAACAAATGACCCGCAACAACCCGAATCCCGTGGCCAGTTTTTGTTCTCACTTCTTCGCCTGCAACGACACCAACCCCAGGGCTGTACCTTTTGCGGTACCGATCACTTAGCCGCAGTATTTGCTTAACTCTTATCATTATTTTGCCATATTTATTTAATAAAAAGCTGTTACGCGCCCTCTCAAGCTGCTCAGTAACGTTAGCACGGTAACGTTACCACCCGGCAACGGCACCCGGTGGCAATCGTACGAAGCGAGGAGCAATAAAAACCAACCAACCACCTTACAAAACGATCGTTAACCGAAACCGGGAGGGTATCGAGCCGTTGCCGTTGCCAGCACGAACAAAAGCGATCAGCCCCCGAAAGGACACCGAGATCGAAGCATAAATGACGAGCATAAATTAAGCGAAATTAACCTGAACCAGCCCGAGTAGCATCGTTTCTGCCCGTTCCAGGGAGTCGGAGTGCAAAATTCAATCAAAATACCTTTGGGCGGTTTGCTCGGTTAGGGGCTGCCGGGTCTCCGCCCTGCCCGTGATGGAGCCGATGCTTCGAAACACTTCATAAATCATTTTGCATCTTAGCGAGGTATTGGAGGTTTTTGGAGGTTGCTTTTTTCTTTCTCTCTCTCTCTGTCTGTTGATTGCGGATGGTAGGAAATGCTGCATGTGTGTTGCAGGGTGGCGCGGGGCGGTAAATATATTGAAAGATAACGGAGTTATTGTTGGGAGGTTGCGACGGTCGCGGTCCGGTTGTTGATCTTATCGCTGGGAAAACATAGGTGTACGTAACGGACGGGGCAATCATGTTGCGCTGTTGCACATAATGCAAGCGCTGTTGCCCGCAGAGTAGAGTGGACAATTGTTTTATAAGGTGAATGGCTGAAAGGATCAAGATCGGTGTTGGTGTTTTAAACTGCCCGTTTCCAGCGGGATGTGTTGAAGATGTCGTTAATGTCTCTTTGGCGGTAGGCAAATTTAAATTTAAATTTAAAAAAAGGAAGTAAATATAGGAGACGTTTGATAGTGATATTAGAATTATCAAGTTTATTGCAGTTTAAATGAAAAAATACTGAAAAAAGGCGCAAAAGACTCATCACATAAACTTTTAATAGGAACTGAAGTGAAGATAAGCTTTTGTAAACTAATTCCATTTGCATATACATGTACGTATGCTTAAAATCAGCTTTAAACGCGATTTTGTTGCAAGGACTGCATATCTTTAGGCGTTTGTTGATTTCGATCAATTTCCGAACTCTTTTGTGAGGAAGTTGTTTTCAAAATGCCAATATCAAGCCACGAAAAGTATAATGTCTTACTTCGTAAAACCTTGAGGTATTTAGGATCTTAGTATACAAAATATTAAATTAATTTCGTTACATTATTAAATCATTAAAATATTACTCATAGCATTGAAGTTGTTAGCGCCTAAAGCTATGCAATTATTTTATAGCAGAATGAACTCCATATAACAGAATGAACTCGGATATTCGTATTAGTGAAGGCTGGGAACTATTAGCGGTAGGATAATGAATTGTAAAATAAATTTAATCTAAGCTGAAACCCCGGGCGTAAAACATCTCTTGTAAGAGCTACGAACATAAGTTTTACTCCCTCCTAGTTAGTTGTTTAAAAATTTAATTTCCATATTTAAATTACACTATTGTGTATAATAGATTGGAATGTTATCCGTTAATGGGTACGAAATTATGTTCTTTCATCATTTAATTCTATACTCTATTCTATACTTAATAGCAATCTAGGCCGGTGAAACTGTCTAAGTTCTAAGTCTAAGGCAAAAGAAACAATTTGATTAAGAGGGAAACACATTGGGATTGAACACCTATGGCTTAATACGAGAGTTAAATAAATTTCCACTGCTCCTTTCTAGTAAAATTGGTACTAATTTAAAGAATAGAGTACTCAACAAATGTATAGCCTTGTTTGGAGATTTGTAGAGTTCCCGAAGTTCAGTAAAACCCTCAAATACTAAACAGTAATTTTAAAAAAATGCTTTGGATGCAGGCTTGCCTTCTACAACCAGTAGCTTTAGGACATGTGACGAAATATGCGGCAAAAAGTCATTCGTTTCGAGACCTTTTTGTTCATTTCATTCATAATTCAATTATTTAATTTTCTCTGTAGTGTAAACTCAACAATTCACAAATCTACTTTTCATAAAGAAATCAACTTAATCTACAGCCCAATTATGTTTCACTTCAAAGTTGATAGAAATTCTTCACAAAAAGTGCCATCTCACTGCGAGTGAGATTGGAATAGGTCAGTGGTAGGACTGGGGTTTTGTTTGAGTTTTTTTTGTTGGTTATTTTGGTAGCGTTGCGTCTTATCAGAGCTACATGCGCATCCTGAGCGGTACGGACGGATTATCACAACCGGAAGACGCAAGTCGGAATGTTTGAGATTTTATTGAATCTATTTCCACTTATGTAACTTTAAGGAGGGTAGTAATTTGATGAAGAATAATAAAGCGAACGTAGCAACAAAACAAAAATCACAGGAATGCTAAATCAAACCGCCTTCCCTTGGCTCGATTCATCAAAATCAGACACTTTTATCAGTGCTCGTGATTGTAGGCTAGAAAAATAAACAGTAAAAACTCTAACTACATTGTAATGCTACCAAAAAAAAAAAACACACACGAATCATCCCGAAACTGCGAAAGCTACAAATAATCGCATTGCGCTAGGTCGTGATACCGCACATGCCATCACATCAGCCTTTGCTTCTGGTGCGGCGGTCCGTGCAGTCTTGACCGGTCCTCGACGGAGCACCGTCCTCCTGCTTCAGCCACGCTCGAGCGAACCCGTCCTGCACAAGCAAAACGCCACGGCCTCAAATGCCGCTAAAGTCTTGCATGATGTGCGCACGATTAGCCGAAATCTCGCCGCGTTTGTATTTTTTACGTGCCTTGTTTTAATCTGCTGACGCTGGCCACGATTACGCTGGTTGCTCGCCGGGGCGGAAAGAAGGTTATCTGCTGCCACAAGCCACCAAAACTATGAACTGTCGTCGACAAAAGGGGAAGGGGATTTGTTGTTTGCCTTTTCGTACAATCGGACAACCGTCACAGCATCCCAGCGGAACCGGGCGGATGCCGAGGAAGTAATTACGCGTACGCGTGGTACGCGTGGTTTTTGTGGCGTTGCGCGTGCTAGCAAGATCCCGCAGAGGAGTAGAGAGTTCCCAAGAATAAGGTTGCGATCTTGCTAGGGGGGAAATAATTGGCCCTAAACTTCCTTTTTTCGAGCTGCTAGACTAAATAAATAAGTACCGTGCATGGGTCAACGGAAATTCATGCACATCAAATTAACACCTTATCACAACAACACGTCTTCCCAAGGTGTCTGCACTGCAAGGCGCGTTTGACGGACAGGCAACAAGCGGCTCTTGAACGAAGTTAAATCACACTCCTGGAAACCGTCTGCTGATGCTTTCCACAATGCAAATAAAGCTCTGTCTGAGACAGAGGGAAAGGCATAGGAAGCATCACAATTATCAGCTGGGAGCCTCTCTAACCTCAGCAGCAAACCTTTGGCGCCATGCCAACGACGGTTGGCGGGCAAGTACGCGCATTGCACCGGGCCGTGTTGGTGAGTCGTTGTGCAGTGCGTCTTTCCCGCCGCTGCCGTATGGAAAGAGAGAGAGAGCCAAGGGGCACATTCGTTTGAATGTCAAACAAAAATTTCGTTGAAAAATCGTGTGCTGTTTGTGGAAGTAAAACTAGTAATAAAAATAGACAACACATTCCTACTCGAGCATTGCAGAGCAGAGATAGAAGGAAGCAGGCCACGCAACAACAACAACGTCAAAAAATGCCATCTCTCCCCAAGCAGAGTGGCGGCATTTTCACAAGATGTCTAAAATAACAAACCGAGTGCGCATGCATGCACCCGCCGGAAAGCAAACCGTGGAGCAGGCGTCTGTGTATGGGTGAGCACGGCTCTCGGTCTCTCTGGCTCGCGATTCTAACGACAGCCGAGCGCGCAAAAGGGGGTGGTGGGTCGAAGCAGCGTTTTGGGGGAGTGTGACTCAGCGCACAAGAGCTGACGTCAGACGTCGGGAGAGTTGAGCATCGAGCCCGGTGAGGTATCTTACTCGTTCTAGGATCTGTTGTGATCGATCACGCACACGGTCGATCAGTTGTATCCAATCTGCTGACCGAAGCCTAGGGGAGCTCTCTTACCAGTGATACGAAACAATGAAAAAAAAAGGAAAAAATCACCTAATTAAGACGAGTTGAAACTGGTTTTTGGCTAGTAGAAAAGTACAAACGCCGATGTCACAAAAGTGTCGTGTAAAACCGGTAGCATGGTCATGTTCTTTTCCATTTTTATTATTTTTTTTTTCATGTGATTAGCAAATGTGTGTTACCTTTTTCTTTTGCCCCTTTTAGCGTTGAATAAATCGCAGAATAGAAAAAAAACAAGTGTGTGCGAAAAGAAATTTGCAATAACGCACACCACCAAAAAAGAAAACGACGAACGTGCGAGCAAGCGTGTGTGATGATGCTCCTGATGGCATCGAACGAGCGATGTGTGGGAAAGTGGGGCAAAATGGGTATGCTAAGCAGTTTCATGAACATTCATTTGAACATTTTCCACTTGTTTTTGCTTTATTCTATGCCTCTACTCCACAACTATGAATTAAAAATATCACAAAGCCACAAAATGACGCATCAATATATTTAAAAAACAGTAAAATAATAGCTCTGGGGCAAAATGGGCATATCTACGCGAATCGTAAAACGTCAAAACACTCGGGCAATATATGACACAACAAAAGAGCTTGGGTACTGGTCTAAGCTTGTCCGCACTCGTCGTGAAATGTTAAGAAAATGCTTTAAAAATTAAAACAATTTTAACACGTTTCAATCGACAAAATCGGAAGTTTTGAAGCTGTGCACTTTTTGATGTATTCTGGGGAGAAATACTAGCCCCTTTAAGCGCCAAATGTCGAAAGCTGTTGCCTATTTTGCTCCAAGGCAGTCATGTCAAGCTACTTTTGCACATTGTTCATCTTCAAGTAAACAAGACCTATCTGGACTTCGTTAAATAGTAACTAAACAATTCAAACCCCTATGTTGATACGTTTACTTTATAGAGTTTAGTCGTTTGTTTGTGTTTTCATTGTACAAAATAAGTTTTGATTTATTTGTTAATATATTATCTCGATACATTCAAAATTATTCACTGACTGTTAAATAAGTAGGATATCAATAAAATATTGTTTCAAACAAAATAATAAAAATAATAATAATAATAATAATAATAATAATAATAATAATAATAATAATAATAATAATAATAATAATAATAATAATAATAATAATAATAATAATAATAATAATAATAATAATAATAATAATAATAATAATAATAATTATTATTATTATAATTATAATAATAATAATAATTGTTGCAAACTATTGCAACAGCACTCTTTCTTTCGCCCGTAGTAGTATTAAGTATTAAATAACAAGCGTTTTCTTAAGCAGTCTTATATTATTTTATTATTGCGACGCTAAAAATCAATCGCTTGACTCGGGCTACCGCGAAAGAGTGGCCTTCGGTCATTGCCTTAGCCACGCTGTTCGGGAGCCTTTGAGCGATCGGGAATATTCGGCTCGATGGGTATTGGATGCTTCCCACACTACGCGTTTGTACCGCGCTCTGTCGGGAATCACGGTAGATAACACCGACAGATCGAATCTAACGTTAATAATTATTAACAATAATAATAATAATAATAATAAATCATAATAATGATAATAAAAAATAAGAATGATAATGATAACAATAATAATGAAAATGTAATATAAAAATAGTTTATAATAATATAAATATACGTTAGCGATGGGGAAAGCGAATGTTTAACTGCGAATGTTCAACAATGTACAGAAAGGCATCTGGGTTTATAGTTCCTTTAGTTGAACAACGTCCAAAAGCACCTTAGCATTGTTTAGTTAAGCTCGGAAACGGTGAATCATCATCTTAATACGTCTTTTTCTTTCTTGTTATTCAATAACGAGTACTTTATCATCATAAAACACTCCAATGAATACATTTTGATTCCTGGAATTTATCCTTCCTGAGAAATAATTGTTAAAACAGGGGGTGCCCATTTTGCCCCGTTTGCCTGCATTACAATCGCTCCCATCGTGCGCGTGTGATGGATGGCATCGCTCCCCCTACCCCTTTTTTTTCGTGTCAATGTGTTGGTGGGGGTGAATTTCGCGAAAAAACGCGTTTCGCGCTCGCGCACACAATATATTCTCGATTTCGCACACATCGCGTGGTTCGACCAAATGGGAGGGAGAGCGAGAGAGAGAGAGAGAAAAAAACACACCACACAATGACAAGCCGGACCGGCGACTGTGTTTGCCGGTGCTACTCTCCACACCCTCGCGGACGCAGCTAAGAGGCCGTTTTTTGTGTATTGCTCACTACAAACACCGCCACCAACCGTGCGTTTGCAACTACTACTGCGCGACACACAGCAAGAGCCTGTGTAAAGAGGCGACTTTTAATTTAGACAAAAAAAAACACAGAAACTTACACACTTAACCACTCGCTCTCACCAATCCACCAAAACAGATTCGGTGCCGGTCACAGAGTGCTAAGTCGTACTTTCGCGTCATCGCGTCTAAACGCTCTTCACAGGCCAAGACGACGCGCGCAGCAAACAACGACGAACCCGGCGACAACGGTGCTGTTTTCTCTCTGCTGACAGTCGTTTACATCATAGTAGGTAGGTTTTTGATCTAGCTGCGTGTAATGAGGCTCCAAAACCAAAATCTATTACAGCGATCGGAATTTAGTGAGTGCGCGCGCGCGTTTTTTTTCGGGTCGCAGCCGCGTTGACCTTCCGCGGTGGAAGCATACTTTGGGTGACAGGTCTGCAGTGTGCCTGTGTGGCCGGGTGCCTGTGAGAGCGGATGACGCGCGTCGATCCGGTGACCAATACTAATGCGGTTCGTTTGCTGGAGCAGAAACGTCAAGCGTAGAGGGTGATGAATATATCGCGAATTTGATGCGAAAAAAAATGAAAAAACTCTACGCGCACGGGGGGCGGTTGGAAGTGTCCCATGTGTGTCTGTTGCGTGTAACTGTGTGCGTGTGTGTTGGTGTGTTTACTTTCTGCTCAGTGTTCGATGAATCAAGCCCCACAGCTCCAACAAAGTGTGGACTGGTTTATTCCTCTCTTTGATCGTCGCCTTTTTTGCTAATCTAATTCTAAACACCCGTTTATCATATGTTTTCGAGCTATTCGTTGCGTACTGCAAATATTCAAACAAATGCAGCTCCATGCTGTGTGTGTATGTGTGTGTGCTCGGTGCTTTACTTCGATAAGCAAACATACGCGTTTGGTGAGTCAAAATTAAAACGCAAAAAAATGGCAAAGGCCCCAAAACGTGGACCAAAGTCCCCCATCCCGTGTTGTTAGGGGTTGTTAGGGAGGGTGGGCGGTAAGAAAAATGGTACGGTGCATTTGTACGATATTTCTCCCACACACATGCAGAGGCGGTAAGGGAACACGTTACCGCAAAACGGTAGCAGATATTCGCATAGCGGTGGTATAGTGCGGGGTTCGTTGTCTGCTGCTCTGCCAATTGTTTATCATTGCTGCCAGATACATATTGGAGTACGTCTGTGATGTTTGTAATGATTTCTTAAGTACATTTTTATGTGTTGTTGTTTTAGTGTTTTTGTTTTCCTTTTTTTGCTCATAATTATAATGGATTATAGAAGCAAAATTATTATAAATTTTGGTCTTTCTATTTTTTAATTCATGTTACAGTATGAATTACAAGCAAGGATTGATCATTCATGATTGTTTTTTTCTGTGGCTTGTTGAAAATAAAATTATAAATAGTCATTTGTTGGAGTTATTAAAGTGGAAGCTAGACATTTTGAAAATTTCTAGCTTTTCATTAGAAGATGGTATTGAATATTTTTTTAATTGGCGCTTTTATATCTTAAACAATGCAAATAATTATGTTGAAAGTTTTAATCAAAAAGCATTGATAATATTGTAGGACAAAAAACTAGTTTTTAAATTACAAATGTTCTTGGAATATACTATTAATGCTTCTTCTTCTTCTTCTTCTTCTTCTTCTTCTTCTTCTTCTTCTTCTTCTTCTTCTTCTTCTTCTTCTTCTTCTTCTTCTTCTTCTTCTTCTTCTTCTTCTTCTTCTTCTTCTTCTTCTTCTTCTTCTTTTTCTTCTTCTTCTTTTTCTTCTTCTGCCTCTTCTTCTTCTTCTACTTTTGATTCATTTTTGTCTTATTTTTCTTCTTCTTTTGATTCATTTTTTTCTTATTTTTCTTCTTCTTCCGATTCCTTTTTGTCTTATTTTTTTCTTCTTCTTTTTATTATTCTTATTTTTCTTCTTCTGCTTCTTCCTAACCAATATTATGATACAAATTACTGCAACAATGTACCTAAACCATAATGGGTAATTAAGAAAAAAAATGCGAATAATCGTCATTTTTTTATTTATATTTTTGTTATAAATATCTTCACTTCATTACTTTCAAATTGTCTTCTAAACCTTATTCACAAGAACATCCCACTGGTACACCCAGTGATCGCATTTTCCTCCAACCCGATGGAGTCACCTGGTGCTTCACCACGCCGGGCGATACTGTGCTCGCGGCTAATTTTCACCCCCGTACATGGTTTTCCCACTTTCACTGGCAGCCCATTGTTTCACTTTCATTACAGCTTTGCTCGCTGCCAGCCGCTAGCTCCCCCTTCCGTTTCCCCTTTGGTGCACACATCCGCCATAGCGCGATAAGCGTGAGCACTGCACATTTGCATTCGGACGATCGAACAAACGCGGCCCATAGTGCAGCCTGAGCCACACTCAGGAAGCTCTTTCTCTCTCTCTCTCTCTTTGTTGGTTTAAATTTTCCCCATCCACAACTACACGCACAAAGCCGGTTGCAATGACGAAAAAAAACAGTCACCCGGCAACTGTATGTAAAATGTGTTTCCCCTTTTGCTCGCTCACGCACACAAGTTCACGAAAAAAAAGGTAAAAAAAAAATGGACGAACAAGTTGAAGGTTGCATTTTGACAATTTGGCCCATGTATAAGGGAGGTTTTTTTTCTTTCTTTCCTTCCTTTTGCACCCGCACCCGTACCTCCACGCGTGGATGCACCAACGGTTTCGTCGGTCGGCAGAAAAAGAGTGCGTCCGACGCTCCCCCATTGTGTCTCTCAACTCAGTCATTCGAAAGGATTCTCCGCAGAGAGGGATGTACAAAGCGAAAGAGAGACAGCGAGCGAGAGTGTGAGTCAAAAAGACCGGGACTCTCATCCCCCCAAAAGCTCTCGCTGTCTCTTTCCTTTGCACACGCTGCAACGCTCTTACTGAATGTGCTCGCCCCAAGTATATATCGCTCCCTCTCGCTCGTTGCCGAGTTGCAACCCCTCCTGGAGCGAACATCTCGGAAATCTCCCATCCCGAGAGAGAGAGAGTGCACGCACTGGCGAGCAGCAGCAGCGCGGTTCCGCGAACCAGCTAAAATAGAAAACAGAGAAAACGCACTCAGTCTGTAATATGCTCTTTATCCGTTCGGCGGCACCAGCAGCAGCAGCAGCGGCCGCACTTGTGATCCCGGTGTGGAATTATTATTATTTTGTTATTCAAAAGTCTGGCCCTCAGTCCTTCCCCCAAACAAACCGCCGGCTCCCGCCCCGATTCCCCCATTTTACCGTTTTAAAAGTTAGTTCCGCGCACTGCTTCGGTGTTTCGGCGTTGGCGGGGTTACCGAAATTCGCGCGCGCGGCTCCGTGTTGCGTCCTACTGCTTGCAAGGGTGATGGTGGCTGCTCCGAGTGATTAGCACCGAAAGGTTTACGTTCTATCTTCAGGTGGCAAGTTCAGTTTTCGGGGTTTGAAATCACTATTAGCTGCAACCCATCGGCGGCAGCACAGCTCCGGATAAGAAGGTTTCAGTGCGAAACGACTAATACACGGTACGTGCTAGTGTAGGAGCAGCTCCGAGGTGCTGCAACAGTCTAAAAGTGTACGGTGGCAGATTTGGGGAGGTGTTTCCTTTTTTTAGTGGTACAATTTTTTTTTCCTCTCTTCAAAAGTGTGTTAGTGTATACGTGTGGGAACCAAATCTGCTCCGCTTAAGTAGATGTGTGCGACCGTCGCGCTGCATTAGAACAAAAAAACTGAAGGGAATATGATGGTACCTGTCCGTCAGGCCCGTTCCTTGTGCTCAATTTCCTGTGAAAATCTGATGTCACGCACCTCGCGCACACCGTGCCTCTTCATCCCGTCTCCATGACGATTACGTCGGCGATCGACAAAATTCTTTTTTCCCTCCCCTTAGTGAGGGTTTCTTCTTGCTTCTCTTGCTTCGTTCTTCGCTCCTTTGGCTTCTGGTCATCATCGCCGTCATCATCACCGAAAAAAGAGAATCTCACACATATACGGAGCACGCCACTACTACTGCTAAACACATACACAAACAAAAAAAAACCCCCGACACAAGAACGGCCACGACGAAACTAACACCACGTCGGAAACGGCGGGATGTTCCGCTTTTCCGTTTGATGGGGCCGCGCGCGCGATTACACCACCGAGTCTCCGAAACGGTTCGCGGTACATGTGTGTGTGTGTGTCAGTGCCGGTGATATTCGGGGGGTTTTTTTTGGTAACAGATATATATATTTTTCTCGAACGGTCACGGGGATGAAGGAGAAAAAATGGTTGTTTTCCGACTGCTCTGCCACTTCGCCACTTGGATCCTCGACCGCTCTCTACACCTTCCAACATTCGACAAGCCGCGATGGTTTGCGAAGTGGCGTGCGTCGTGGCACGGCGTGTATGTGTGGGTGGAATGGGGAGCATGCAAGCAGGGAGGAATTGACACACACAAAAATGACATTTTTCCCGCTTTGTCTGCTGTGCGGCCTGTCGGAAAGCTGAAGGAAGGTCTGACATGGATGCATGGAGCGGTCGCACGAAACGTTAAATGATTGAGGGAGCGTTTGATAGTGCACGATTAGTGGTAGCAGCAATAGTAGTAGTAAGGGGTGTTGATGAGATATTGCTAGGATTTCGTCTTTTTGGACATAAAATTGAGCATCCTTTCCAACGTAACACATTCACGTCTTTTGTCACAAGTACTTACAATGAGGCTAAGTGTAAATGTTACAAAACGGATTATTTAAATGAGTTACAGGGCGTTACGGTTCCGATCATCCCTTTTGTACTGGAGTGTAACTATTACTAATACCGTGTGTTTCTCTTTCTAGGTACTACATTCTGCTGGACCGATTTTTGGCATGCATTTAGTTCATCTAAAAGGCAAATAATTTGAAGAAAAAAAAACAACAGCAAGTTTAAACCCTTTCTGTGTGAACTTTGGAAATACGTACGTGAAAGTGTGTTTTTTGAAGTGCTAAAGTGGTGTTGAAACCGAAATCTTCCAATTCTGCAACGCGCAACCAGCTACAGAAGCAACAGACCCAGGCCGCAAAAATATGTAGAAGAGTCCAAGCACTTGATACGATTTGTCATATCGTTTTGTTTTTTTTTGTTTTTCCTTTTACGCTCCGTTACTTTTACGATACAAAAAAACCCCAACCCAACAGTGTGTTAAGTTTTAGTGTGTGAAAATTCAAGTGACCGTGTGTGCTTCATCCGGAATTTTGCCCCTTCTTTTCTCACCCATGTTTGGAAGAACTTAAAAAAAAACGGGTGTAGCTTACCAAAATCGTTCAGTTAAACAGTCACTTACGCTCTGCAAACTGTATTTTCAATCCATGCAACAAAAACACACGCACACACAGTGCCGGTATTAGCTGCTGTCAAAATTACGAGCTCACATGCAAACGTTTAACGCCCAGGGAACATTTTAAGTGAGGCATAGTTTACCAAAAAAAAAAAAAACAAGCTTAAAAAAAGGAAAAACCCGCAACTGAAATTTGTGCCAACAACGGACAAAGTAATGGAAAAAGTATGAAACAATTTGCCCGGTACGATTAATTTGTCTCGCGCGGGTCAATCACCACCATCGCCACCGCCGCCAACGAGCTCAAGGACGAGGACAGAGCGCGCCCGTTTTGCTAGAATTGGGAACCATTTAAAATTGCATTAACCACCGCTCGGGGGAGGAAGCAGTTGCACTTTTTCGCGAACATCACCGATAACAGAGAAAAAAAAAGCAGAAGCGCGCGTGTGTCCATTTGCTCCACTGCTGTGGGTTTAGCCAACGTTGCGCAAGTAATTAGAATGGCTGGCGGAAAAGCTGGCGCTGCTGGTGGAACTGCTGCCGCCCGGTGGTGGAGCTGCTGCCGTCGATGAGCAGCCCGGCTCGCTATCCGCGGAGTTTCGCCGCAGTGCGTCCTGCAGTGTGAAGCGCCCGCCGATCCAGAGCATAGGCGTTTGACCCGGAGCATATCATCGGTGTGCTCTGCCTGCGATCCGCGCCCGCGTCCGCTTTCAAACGTTCCAAACCAACAGAACGGTGCTGATAAGGTGTGTCTGTGTGCGTCTGAGTGTGATGAAGTGCGTGTGTGAGATGGTTTTTTAGTTTATTACTATTTTGTTCTGATTGAGTGTGACCAAGACTATAGTTTGAGCAAAGCCGGCAAGAAACAAGCGTCAGCGAGGGAAAGAGCAGAAATACAACAAACACACACCGTTTATTACCGTTCCTCTGCGCGCGTGCAGCCGTTTGGAGTGTCTTCCTGTTTGTTCTTTTTGGCGTAACCTTTTACATTGTGGTAAGTTGTATGTTTTAGTAATGTTTTTTTTTTTTTTGGTTGATGTGAAATGAATTGTTCGTGAGGGTCATAAACGTGCGATTCGATGCAATGCGTTCAATTTCAATGCATTCGATAACATGTACAACAAACGACTGTTATAAAATAATGACAAAATATGGAAACTGTGCACTGATTTATCGGGAATATAATCAAGCTTTGATTAGCCAAGCTGTAATTACGCCACGACTGAGGCTAATTGCTGAAAAAATAATCATAATGCAATATAATTAACCTCGAGCATGTGGAATTATAGTTTATTGTTTCTTGTGTTGATTTGATCTTGCAATGATTTGATGGTCGTTTTGCTATTCAGAATGAATTGCTTATTATTTGGCAATCATGTTACATACATTACTCTCAATCGTTAGTCTTATCACTCAAATGGTATGAACTTTCAAATAAAATTTGTAGCCACTAGTGAACTTGATTGATTCAGAACTCATACCGATCCTGCGAATGATCCTGAACGCATGTCGATTCTTGAATTTTACAGATCTCATACTGAGACTGGAACTTACTCCAATCCCAGAAAGGCATTAGAATTAGTCATAAACCTACACTGGCCCTTATCTTAACTGCTTACCGGTTCTATAACTGATCCTGACATCATACTGTTCATGAAATTGATCCCGAGCCTATGCCGGGTTTGGCATTGATCTTGGCTCTATATTGGTGCTGGAGCTGATCCCAGACCCATACTGGTACTTGAACTGATTAAGATTCCATATCGGTCCTGAAACAGGCCCTGATTTCAGGCCCTGATACTGCTCCCATTTTAATTCCGGCTCAAAAATAGTACCTGCATCTGTGTTAGTCATGACACTTTTTTTTGCATTGGGTAGTCCCGCAGTATTGGGCGTCAACTTGGGCGACTTAACAAAATGCCCGTCCTGGGTTTTAGCTTCGCATGGACCGTTGCCCTAAGCAAAGATTGACTATGAGGCTGCGTGGGTCTTAAAAAGCCTTGTCAGCCTGTATTGTAGCAGTTTTTTTTGTAGAAATATTGTTGCAACATTTCCATACATCCGGACCTAGATTGGCGGCCACCTAAAGTAGGAAACCTATTTCTGTCTTTGAAGCTGCTCATGAAGTCCCTTTATAACAACTTTTTGGAAAAAATTTCCTCGCGCGTTGTAGATGACATGCTTAACCAATGTTTCAGCTAACAATTAGGGCCATAAATGGAAAAAAAAAAATCTCGAAAACCACGGAAAACGGTAATCTATTGAATTCGGACTATAATTTTGGCGTTGCGTTTTCCATAACCCAAAACGGTTGCCATTGTATGGATGTAAACTAAGCCAAAAGCATCCAAGCAACCGCTGGAAAGTAACGCTGATCAGCCTAGAGGCGAAAGAACTCCGTTGGAGCCAAAGCCTTTTCTCTAAAATATAAAAAGAAGACTAGCATTTTATTATAAAATACTATTTTCACAAAATTTCCTCACTGCATGGAGTTTGCTGAAGTCTCCCTTTCCAACTCCAATGTTTCTTAAAAAGGTTTTTAAAAAGCATTTATTGTGAAGAATGTTCGTTCGTGCAACAAGTGTTAACTGAGATTTTTTTTCGAGTTTTTCTGTGTTCGTCTTTGTGAGGAGATTGAACTCTTTTCACCCTTTTTTCTCGCGCCACCAGCGAAATGCGCTTCCCTCGGTGTATATTCCAGCGCAAAAAAAAAAATCGCCCGTCCATGCACGTGTGTGCACTTTTCGGGGGATGTCTTTGAAAACCGGATTTCTTCACTGTGTGTGTGTTTTTTTTTGTTTGTGTCCGGTTTGCTCTCATAATCAGGTCTACCCAAATTCGGCCCCAAGTTGCAAAACCAGAAATACGACTCTTTCCAATGGGTATGGGTCGTTTGATGTTTGGTTGCTTTTTATCTATGCAAAAGAGCATTATTGAACTAAAAAAAAACACACACACACGACCGTACAATGATATTAGAAAGGAAATGACACGCGAGCTGGAAGGAGAATGTGATGGTGGAGAAAATTGGGAGCTGATTTCTCGCCGTCGTGTAGCGCATAGTTTGAAAAAAAAACTGCTTCTCGAAAAGTGCGAAATTTAACATTAAAATACTCATACTGTTCTGCTTGAAACTGCACTTTGGTGCAGCCAAACATTGGCAACGTAAATGACCTCTGAAAGCGCATACTTGTGCGGTATTTTTGTTTGCTGTGGGGGGGGGGGGGCACTCCGCTCCGCAAGGAACTGCAGATCGTATCAGAACCGCGCGGTAGCGCCCTGGGATTGACCAAATAAAGAAGAGAAGAAATTAAGCAAGACGAACCAGCAGAAGCAGCAACAACGCACACACGAAAACGAAAAGCGCGCTCTATGCACACGAAATTCGAGCGGCATTCGAGCTGCTACGTGTATGCCGAAACACCAGCAACCGGTCTCCGGGGCGACCGGACCGGCCGTCCGCCCCTCGTCGCCGTCGGTGGCAGCGGTGGGCCGCGTTGTCTTTTCGGTCGGCCGCGGTCGTCGGTTCTAGCGCGACGCGAAACCACCCCGAAAAGAGACGATAATTGCGAGCGCAGCGTGCACGCGCAAGAGTGTAAAGAGGAAGAAGCAGTAACTAGCGGCGAACAAAAAAAAATAACAACCTAATCGAAACAAATCTGCGAACACACGGCCTGCTAGCGCGGCAGTGAGGCGGCGTGTGTGTCAGTGCACAATCGATGAGGGGTGAGTTGCAGAACACAAACAGACAGGCAGGGGTGTGCGGGATGAACAGGCAGCAGGAACGGATGGAACGGAATAATACAACCACGGACATTCAAAGTCGAAACAAGTGGAAGCGAAGAGTCGCGCGCGCGTGTGTGTGTGTGTGTGTGTGTGTGTGTGTGTGTGTGTGTGTGCAGCAATAAAAGAGTAAAAACGGCCATGGAAGCGAAACGGCGAAGAACGCGGAATGCGCGCGCGTTCTTCCGCTGGCGAATTTTGCCCACACAATATCCGTGCCAAAACGCCGACCGTGCAATGGGGACTGGTGTGTGGGGGACGTTGCGCCGACTGGGGCGTCTGGGAGGGAGGGCGTTGGCGGGTCAAGCAAGAGGGAGGGGTTTGCCAAAAAAACAAAATTCGCGCACTACACACACGACGCAGCCCCACGCTAACTTAACCTGTCCGTGGAGCTTGGTTCGTACGATACAAAGATCGATTCTGGTGTTTATGAATGCGGTTCTGGATTTTTTTTGGAGCCGCCGAGCAAGAGGTTCACCGATGTGCCAGAGTGTGTCACAGTTTCTGCCGTGCTGTGTTGTTTTATAATGGTTTCCGGAGTTTTGTTTAGTGTACAAAGTATCTAATTGGTTAGATAATATTACTACATAATTACAAACGTTACACTTTTGGCACTCACTCTTTGTATCTTACTTGCTACATTTCGCTCTTTCTCTATTCTAAAGTGAAGAAAAGTCCATTCAATTGTCTAATTTTAAAATGGCCAATTACAAATTTAATTCTACAACATTTAATTCTACAATATAGCTGATACGATTGTCCCTTTTGATGCAACTTTATTGCTAGTTTTGTCCACCAATTAGGGTATTGAATTTTCTTTTTTGTATACAGATGTTTCCATTCAAAATTGATCATATAAAGTCCTTTTTATTGTTCTGATCTTGTTTGTTGATAATTAGTGTTCTGTCAGCCTTAATATTGAGAATTTCTATTCAGATCTTATTGTGTTTAAATGTTATTAGACGACGATACATTATCATTAAGGTAACATACAGTCGTTGCCACCAAATTTAGGCTCTAAGGCATCAATTTTTGACAGTGCGTATAAATGTTTGCCTTTGAGGCATCAATTTTTGACAGTGCGCATACATTTTTTACTCTAACGCACCTATTTTTGTCTGTACGTCATCAATTTAAAATTCTTGTAAGAATCATGATTATTGTACAAGATATTTGTGTAGATTTTTGACAATTATATTTTTAAATCACATAAACAATACAAAAACTGTGTAATTTGATTTTTGAGCTAAAAATAATGACATTTTATAAATTCTAAAACACCTGAAAAAACAATTTTTTCACTTCATTAAAACTTAAAAATTAGGCATAACGATTGTTGAATTTTTGATTGAATCAATGAAATTATCCACTACTTAACTTAATTTCAATAATTTCCGAACACTGAGTTTCAGAAATTACGTTCAATTTGGTAAATAAAGCGATTGAATCGCTGTCAGAAATTTCAAATTTCAAAAATTGATGCTTTCGTGATAAAAATAGGTGAGTTAGAGTCAAAATTTAGCGGCAACGACTGTAATTAGCTATCTTTAGTCTTGACCCTTAGATTTGGTCTCTCTAGATGCTTGAATTTATGCTAGACTTATTTTTTTTTCTTCTCTTTAAAAAGTGTTGTTGTATAAATAAGTCTTATTTGATCTAGTTTTAACATAAATTCTTTTTTTTTCCATTATTTTTAAATAATTTATCATAATTTATTCATAATTCACATATTTTACAATATGTCGTGGTCGTCATTACTCTTTATTTTTATTTGCTTTATTTCCTGAACTGTTTATTGTCTCTATTTGTCGATTAGATTTTGTTTCAATCTATCAAATCGCATTGATTTAGTACATTTTTAACTCTTTTTATTCGCTTTACTTCATTTGCCACGTTTACATTAGACACGATCTACTTCATTTGCAGAAGTATCATTTCATTTCACTTGTTTGTTTTTAATGAAAAATAATACATTTACCTACAAGTTACAGTTTATGATTGTTTGTTAGTTTTTTTTTTTATATTTTGTATTATGTCATGGCTGTATGACAACGCTTTTTGGGAAAACAATGTACAGTTCTATACTAAACTTTAACAATGTTTCTTAAAAATCTAACTATTTATTTTATTATTTCAATGCATTTTAAGAATAATGTATGCAATCAAAATAATGAGCAGTGTTTACTGTTACTTTTTCTCTCACAAACGAATGCTGTTAGTGGATCATATGCAGCCATTTAATGCCCAACGTTTCGTCTACCGTTTTGTACCATCTGGGTGCCAGAAACTTTTCAACCGATGGGCAAATTACACAACCAAACCTTCCAAAATAAAATAAAACACAAACGCCATCCGCACCCTCACCCGCTGCTAACCATTCCCTTGTTCTACCGCTGTTCCAGCAAACCCCTATGCATGTTTATGTGTTCTTTGCCATTTTTGCTTTGCATTTTTGGCTGTGTGTCTGTCTGTTTTGTTTGTCCGTGCGCTGTGCCCCAAAATTCCGGGAAAAGACTGAGACGCTGTGCGCTGCGACTAGCGACAACATGTTCGGGGTGTATGTTGCATGGTGACCGACCAAATGGGGTGCACGATGCAGGGGGGATGAGGGTTGTGGGCTGGAGATGGTAAACATTTCGGTGTTTCGGTCGCTCACGCAACACGGAATCGTGCAACCCTCTACATGCGCGCCTGTTTTGTGCCTGTTTATTTTGCTCTTCAGCTTCGTGTGCGTGGTGCGCGAGAGGACTTGTTCTCCCCGTTCCGGCTAGCCCCACAACAACGCGAAGGATAAATGACCCCTGTACTGCTGCTGGTGCTGCCGCCCGGTTAGAGGTCCAGCAGCTCTCCGCCAGCATCTTCCAAGTTCGAAGCTGTGAAACCGATCGCGGAATTGAATTGTGGGTCTGCATTTGCAGAGAACAGGCTGGCAAACCTGTTCTACGCTCTCGACAAACACACTTTTTTTTGACGGACAAGCAGACTAGCAAAAGCATCAAATTTGCACATTAGATACGCGCCCAAAACACACACACACACACACACGCATTCAATCTTAGCGGTGGGGAGGAAAGAGAAGGGCGGGCTCTGTCGTGCGCTATGCCACGAGTACGATCGAACGCGCTCACACCGACCGGCCACCCCGTCCAGATGATTGCCATTTTGTGAAGGTCATGAACTTGAACGGCAACGGGGTTGACGGTTGAGTGATTTGCTTTGTCTCGTTTTGTTTTTTTTTTTTGGCGAGCAATTTTCCAGCTTGCAGTATGCAATTACGGCATTTTCGGTGCATCGGTAATGGCGGTAACGTGGCAGTTTTCGGAGGGAGAGGGGTATTAGAAAGGTATTTTCTGATGTATTTTGTATGATTTGTATGATCCAAAAGATACTATTTTTGGAGCAACTGTCAAATAAATGTAATTATTTAAATTACCCAATATTATTGTATTATTATGAGATAAGATAATGTAGAACTTGATGGAATCACTTCCCGGTAGTAATTATAATTTAGGGCTTATACTGACAGATGGCGCCATCAGTCGATATTGAACTAGCTTGTATATACAGTTTGACATTTGGCAGCAGAAATTATGCCCATAAACCATACGATACGATTATGCCAATACGAACCATACACGCTGCAAACTAGCTTGAGGTGTCAAACTGAAAAAAATAGTGTTGGATTTCATGAATCTTTCGTTGAGACTCATTCATATGAATTTCCAATAATGAGTGATTCGAATCTCGAATCGATTCTTTGAAGATTCATGAATCTCAAAAAACTCATGATTCTTCAAGGATTCATGAATCCCAAAATAACCATGAATCTTCAAGGATTCATGAATCTCGAAAGATTCTTGAATCCATTTAAATTCACATATCTACAGGGATTCGTGAATATTTAGAGATGTATGATATTCAATATATTGAGTTTGCGCGATCCCACCTAACATGCCCATCGTGGGTTCAAGTCTCGTATGGACCGTCTCCCCGTAGCAAAACTAACAATTCGGCTGCGGGGTGCATCCCAAGGAAGTCTCGACAACATGTATAGCCTGGCATGACCACGTTGGTTGTTTCGCCAAAAAAAAGAATAATAAGAAGCTCAAGCTCGATGAATCTTTGGAGATTTATGAATCCCTTGAGTTTCGTGAATCTATTGAGAGTCATGAATCTTTCGAGATTCATGAATCTTACCAACCGAGATGCAAATTCATTCAATCAATTCAAAAATTCATTCAGATTCATGAATCTGAATCAGATTTACCCAATAATAGAAAAAATGTCATCAAATTCTCCATCGCTCAAATGTTAGCTCGTGTGTTGTTGGGTTAGTAGTTGTGGTCAAATACTACAGTATATTTATTTTGTTCCTTTTGTTTATTTTGTTGTTGATAATAACGGGTTTGAAGCTCATATCCCAAAAACAAATTGATGTTGAGCTGTTCGACGTACAGCTATTTATGGTTGATATCCAATGTGTTGTTGTCATTTTGTTTTCTGTTTTGTGGTCCTGTTTCCCAAATTGATATTTAAAACCGCCTATTGTTAAGCATGAACTACACTAGCTAAGCTTTAAGTTCCTAAGTTTCTGAGAGTTTCTGAGAGTTTCTGAGAAAGCATTAAAGTCCATCTTCGTCCCGTTGTACTAAATCGCACTAAGAACCTAGACTCTACCCTCCCGTTAACCATGTGCCAATTTGGCGAGACCATCTGCAAAGTTCGATTGGTGTGCACCTATGTGTGAGTGTGTGTGTGTGTGAGCCTTCGCTTAACGAAACTGATCCCATTCGTGGGCAAGCAAACGCTACGATCTTGGAACAAAAACCTCCCCAAAACCCATTCCCATTCCCGCGCGCCAGATGTGCGGACTGACCAGTGAAAGGTGACATCCCGCGAGACGCAGAAATCCCCCTTGATGCAGGAAATACTTAACGGTAACGTGGCTGCCCTCTGTATCGCGATGGTGCGATGGTGATAACGGGTGTAATTTATAATTCCATTTGTTGGTGGTGACGGTGGTGGCTGTGCTGCTGCAGCAAGTCCATTGGACTGTATCCCGAGTGCACTCACATTTCCGTTCCGTCACTCCGGGGTGCTGCTCCGTTGCGATCGCATGCTGCGTCCAGCGACGGAAGTGCAGCGACGGGCTGCTTTGCGTAGGCTTTCGGGTGGGCGTGTGGCTGTGCGTGCCGATAATGGTGAGTCTTGCGGGTGTGTGCACGTCAACCCGGATAAGATGGTGAGCTTGCGGGGTGCTCTAGCTCACCCCGGGAAACGCCTGAACGCTGAGTGCTGCAATTCGCGTTGCAGTGATCTATATTCCAAGTCTTCCAAGGGAACAAGTATTTCTGACACGAGCGCGGGACATCATTGAGCATCATAAATAGTATCGACACGAGTTCAGTTCGAGTATAAGGGGTGTATAAGGGGAGATTCTTATCTATTTTGAGGATCTGCCTTTTCCTTAAAAATTTACATTGGTTCTTTTCTTTTTCTATGGTACAACAAGACTGCATGTGATCACTCTTCCCATGCATTCTTCACGTCTCTTCACGTCTCAGTGGAGAATGACATTTCAACCTTCACCACAAGCCTCGTACATGCTGGAGGGGGGGAGGGGGGTTGTTGGTTATCGGTCATATCTGACCTTTTTTTTTCGGCAGCACCTAGATAAGATAAGACGTCGCGTAGCTTCATGCAGCTAGTAATCGGTAAGGTTCGCAGAATCTGTCCCCATGGCATTGCAAGGTGTGCAATTTTGTTATTATTGTGATCATTTCTTCAAATGCCCGTCGCAGACATTACGCCTGCTGGCTGGCCGATGTTGGGGGTTTGCGTTCTTGCTAGTTGCGTACATAAATAAATGCATTGTGTAAACAAACTTTAGTATTCCCAGGGCCAACCATGTCGAGCTAAGGTCCTAAAATGGTTTAAGGTCAGTGTATATGTACCTTATTCTTGGTTAGACATAAACATGGAGTCACTGGAACATTACTTGGATCAATGGATTGGACACTGACTTTGTCTTGTTTGCTTATGCTTGCTTACGTTTGCAATGAACTGCTGGTCAGTTTTAAGCAAAGTTTATGATAATGAGTCATGTAATTTAAATTTTATTAGATACATTGAAAAGCTCTTTGATATTGCGTGGAATTGTATTTCTGAAGGATGTCTCCAGTATTTTTGGAATTGTGTTTTTGGAATCTTCAAAGTCGTGTATCGAATCCTCAAAATTTCATGTAGCAAAGGCCTAGGAGAGATCCTTAGAAATGCTATTGAATTACATATAAAAACAGTCTCATCAGCTGTTACGTTGCCAGAAGTTTTATGGTTGATATTGAAGTTCTTTATCCACCAAAACCTCGTACCACAAAAATGCACTTTCTATTGCACAACTTTACCGAAACCGCTCGAACCGAACGGCACTTCCGCGCCCGGGAAGGCCACACCGGGACATTATTCGCAGAAAGTGCACCTCCTCCTCCCCCCTTATCGACAAACTAAGTGATGAAGAGTGGTGGTTACAGCTACAAAAAAAAAAAGTCGTACATTAATTTCCCATTATGATAAAAACTTCATCAAAAATCATCCAGCGTGCGCTCAAAATGCGTCGTTAATGCGTTACTCCATCCGTGACCATTCGGGTAACGTGTTTCCTTTTTGTTATTTGTTATTGCAATTTTTTTTTTTGCGCAAAAACCCCATATCGTCCTTTCCCGCTCTCACGCGCGGGAGGGGGGTTTTGTGCCAGTGGTGCAAACTTTATTACTTTTTATTTGACTCACGCTTACCAGCCAGCATACCATTCGGTGCAGTTTTTATACGCGTTCGTTGTTCGTTATTTTCGGGTGTACATTTTTATTGCACCCCGTGGCAATGCTGGACTTCCAAATTGGGACTACCCTCGATTGTGTGTAGGTTCGGGGTTTTCTTCTTTTCGTTTTGGAAACTACATTTTGCACAGTTTCTGTGGTAACTTTATTAGCTATTTGCGATTTGCATGGTGGCAAGCGGGTGGCGTGGAGTGGATCGAGGCGGGTGATGGGGCTTAAAACTGCATGTTCGCGAATTGGTGGTACGGGCGACAGCCTGATTTGCTGCAATCAGATGGAAAGGGTTGTGTTGCGGGGAGTATTGAAGGCTCTGTAAGGCTCTTAACACGACAAGTAATGATCAATATTTTGTAGCAAGTAAATTGTGCAGTTCGCGCATTGATTTGTATCGTTCGTTGTTTTGGACGTTTTTACTTACCGTTGCATGAACAGTCATTGTTTTTTGCTATCGTTTATTTGATCATTTAAATCATCATTTTTATATTTTAGGTTTTTATCCACTTTAAATACATCAATTTAAGATTCAGTTTTTGTAATTTATTTTTTATTAATGATGTCATAAATTGAACGAAACAAGACATAACAGGAGAACAAATAACCAGGACAAATGAAATATTAAAAAAATGAAACAAAGGAATGCAATAAATGCTTGCACAAAAAGCATTAAAATAAACAATAAAAACAAAATCTAATAATAAATAAATCAATCAATTGATTGGTTAATTATAAAAATAGTTATTATTATTATTTATTCATTTATTGTGTATTAGTTTACGCACTTCAATAAACAAAAAAGCTGCAGCAATAGTCTCAGATTTTTTCCTCATTGATTGGGCAAACATAAGCTGATATTATGCTCTCCACTATTGGCAGCAATCTCAATCACAAATTCCAAATGACCCCGACAAAAAGGGCACTCCACCGTGCATTGCATTGCATATACTTCGCTCTCCGATGCATCCGACCACAATGACATTGCGCTCCTTAGCGAACCACACAAACCGTCGTCTCCTGTGCACACTTGAATGCCATAAAACTCACGTCAATCAACGATTTTTGCAAATTTAGTCCCAAAAATTTAAAAACCTCTGCCCCTCTTTATCGCTACTTGAAAGAGTCTGCATCGGTGTGAGTATAGTGGGTGCTGCGGTGTGTTAGTGCGATGGATACGAAATGCTTTTAAGCTGCATTTTTTTCACACAAAAAAATGCTTACAACTCACTCACTCACACACACATGAGTGTGAGATGCACTCGATACCGTAGAGTGTATCGTTTGAAATTTCATCAGTTTCGGTGATTGAATTGTCCATCGGCGTAGAATTATGTGAGTGGGGGCGAGTTTATTGTGTTGTATTCCTTTTTCTTCCCTTGTGAGGCCTCAGCAAGGTACACGCTGCAGAATGCAACCCATTGCTTTATCAATGCTTCTTTTTCGGGGCTTCAGTATGTGATCAAATTTTCTGATACGGAAATTTCCAATTTTCAACCAATAGCGTGCGTGTGGAAGTAGATCCAGCCAAATGATTTTCCAATATGAAGTTGTAAGTATTTTTGGTGGCTTTTACCTGTCAGTACCTTAGGTGGGATTTTTTCGCTCACTGCTACTGCTTCAAAAGAATGAGAATTAAAAGCATTACACTACCTGTAGTATTTTTTTTAGAAGCATCAGTTCTGGTCGTTTTCTGTAAATTCATAATTAATTAAATTTCGATGCAGTAACTGAATCCATTCCAGTTGCGCGCTCACATTTCACTTTGATGCATTCTGGGCTGAGGAAAGCGTACAAGCGTTTTATTGTGCCTGTGGTTAATCAACATCATCGGGTTCGTTAGTGAATTATTTTTCATAATGATATTCCTATTTTTATCTGATATTATGGATTATTAGTATTGCTTATATTGGTATCCCATTACTCGTAAGAAATATTATCCTTCTTCTTCTTCTTCTTCTTCTTATTCTTATTCTTCTTTGCTTCTTTCTTCTTCTTCTTCTTCTTTTCTTCTTATCTTCTTCTTCTTCTCTTCTTCTTTTCTTCTTCTTCTTCTTATCTTCTATTCTTTCTTATTCTTCTTTTCTTATTCTTTTCTTATTCTTCTTATTCTTTTTCTTCTTTTTATTCTTCTTCTTCTTCTTCTTCTTCTTCTCTTCTTCTTCTTCTTCTCTTCTTCTCTTCTTCTTCTTCTTCTATTACTTCTTCCTTTATTCTTGAAACCCTTTTAAGTTCATACTGCCCTAGTTTTTGAATATACTTTTATCATTTACTTTTCCTACGATAAATTGAATTAACAATGGAAATAAAGAACAATCACAGATTTTCTTTATTAAAATTCAATATCAACATAAAACAGCAATGCTTCAAACTTGGGTATAATTAATATAATTAATGCTATAGCTGAAACCAACATACTCATAAAACATATTGTTAAATTAATTCTCCAAATTGTGACAGCATCCAATCAAATACATACACGGTCACAAAAATCGCTCACATAATCAGTTTTTTTTCAGCCCCTTTGCAATATTTTGCGAATATCACAGCTCACTAACATCTTGTTTGTGCGTGCCTGTGCGCGATGTAGCGACACATGTGCATCGTCCCGCGTGCGAATGCATCCGCGGCGATCATCTCGCGACAGTACAATTTTGCGCAGCATCGCAGTTGCGAGGAGAAATATTGATTTTTCTGTCGGATGCACTTTATGTTCGCGTGTGAGTTGGGGAGAACGAGGTGATGGGAGGGGGGAGCAGGGAGAGGGCACTGGAGAAGGGGAAGGCAGCGAACAAAAAGCCGTCCCTGTCTATGGCCGGCCACCGGGAAACTTGTACAAATATTTTGAGCGAATTTCTCTCGTTTTTCGTGCAGATTTTTGCCGAGTTTGTTTGTTTGCGTTTTTTATCTTATTGTTGTTGCATTCCGCGTGTGTGATGGGCTTCAGTTCATTTTCGGTCGAGTGTGTGTGTACCTGTACCTGTCACTGCATCCGACATCACCAATAATGTATTTTAACGGGTGGACAAAGGAAGGATTTCGTGTTTGCGCGGTGGGAGGGACGCGTTATCGAGAAATGCACACAATGCGTCAGTGCTGCAAGTCCTTCGAACCATTGCAGGGGGAGCCATTGCAGGGGGAGCGGATTCCGAAGGCTGCACATCGGAAGCTAGATAAGTGAAGCAAACGTCACACATACAAAAACCCAAAAAAAAAAGAAAAAGACTTTAATCAGTGTCCATCAACTCGCAACGGACGCTCAACGCACACATCGCTCAACCCGGATCACCCTTATTATTGCATTTGCCCACGATTATGCGTTATGCGTTCCCATTGCACCCAAAACGCTGCCCTGTGTCGCACAGGCACTTATGTACTTTGTCCATATGTATGTACAGCATGCAGGGTGCAGGGTTTTAAAATGCGTAAAGTGAGAGAGCGCGAGATGCTACCGCTGGATGCAATAATGCACATCAGTAGCATGTTGTACTGTTTGGTCCTTGCTTCGACCACACATACACACACACACATACTCTGTACAAACAAGGCGGTGTCACGTAGGCACAGGCTACGTATGATTGCGTGCGATAATGATGTGCATTGTGCATTTTAATGTTTAATTGAAAAACTCTATGCACCACAGAACAGCACTGTCTGGTAGAGGGGGCTGGGAAGGGCATCGTTCTTGGGGAGAGGGGGGGGGGGTCCACTGGTCCATTGTGTCCGGGTGATAAGCAAAAATTAAAGAATTTTCGTCCCCAATCCTTTTTATCTCAAAAATAATTTCTCTTTCTCTCTTTCTCTGCTCGATTAATACGGAAGCAAAATGGAAAAGAACTTGAGGTGGGCATTTTTGGGAGGGGTTCGGGGAAAAATCACCAGCTTAATGGAAACTGTGGTCCTTGTTTCGGTTCGACGCTTCACCTCTCTCACACACAGCCACACTTCGTTCCGTATGTAAATTAGTGTTGGAAAAAAAATCCACCCAACAAAAAGGGCGCTGAAAGCGGAAACAGACAAACCCGTGTAAACATACATACACATAAAGGCAGCCGAAATGTACTGCATAACCGGCACTGACTGCACATAAAATGAAGTAGCTACTCTTTTTTTTTTTTCTTCGCTGCATTTATTATATGTTTGGGTGGGATTTTATAATGAACCCAACTCAATTATTATTCGGTAGCTGTTTTCCAGCCCCATCTAGCCTCTTTTTTTGTGCTGTGTGTAAGCTGAAGCACACAGCATAAAGAGCCAATTTTGCATTTATGTTTTCCGATGTGCACCACTATCTGTTTGGGCACACTCAATTCGATCGATTCATTGGTTTTTTTTGTTTTGTTTTTTGTACTTTTATCTTTTATGTGTTAATATCCGATCGATTTTTGCTTTTTGGTCGGGATCATTTAGACAAAAATGCATTTCGTACGTATAATGAATATTGTACACCCTTTATGCGAGGCAATTGAGAACATAATTAGTGTGATAATGGAACATAATGAATTCTTTCCTTTATTCTTACAGTAAATGCATTTATTTATAAATATACTTTAATATGAAAAGTGTGTTGCTGTTTACAGAACAAAAACCGCACTGTTTACTACCAGCCAGCCATCTTTTGCTGCTTTCTTTGTTCGTGATTTGATGTAAAGTACAAAAATCAAAATAATAAATCTGTAAACCAGGCAGGCTCGAACAAAGGGGACAAGCAAGCGGACGATATACTTCGTCATTTGAAGGAAATCATTTGCAAGAAAGACAGAGTCGTACAAACAAAAAAAAAAAACGAACTACCGACAAAAACAACTACGCAGCATGTCGGCTGCTGCAATAGGAAATGTGTGCTGTGCCTGCAACTGTCCTGCATCTGCAGTTCACATGGTTTTATACGCGTGGATGTGCGACAACCAGCCGCTCCCGGTGTAGATCATTCACGTTCGTATTTATCTTTGTTTGGTCATCCACATCCCACATTTCCTTCACGAGGCACGAGCCGGTGAGAAATGCACGGGGTTTTTCCCCCCGCTTTTCCGACGACGCGCAACAAAGAAACTGAAAGTGCAACCTTTCGTCGTACAAGGGTGAAAGGCAAGTCGCGTCTTCGATAATGTTGTCTTTTGATTTTTTTGTTCCGTTTCTACCGGTTTAATTCTCATTTTAAGGCCGTTCGTAAATATAAAATGTGCTCTTGAATGAACTACGGTGGCAGGGCAATGGGAGGGAGCAACAGTAAAAGAATACATTAATTTAAACCTACTGCCAGGCGTTGTCCCACGACCTAGCAGTGTAGTATCAGATGTTTTTGAATAATTTTGTATTTAAACTTTTTAAAGGTTTTTTTCCGATCAGAATGTGAAATGTGTCTTCATAACACACCAATAAGAAATATCTTCGAAATCGAAATAAGAAATATATCCGAAGTCATCCGGAATCGTCCAGAGTCATCCGAAATTATCCGGAGGTGCCTGGAGTCGCCTGAAGTCACATGAAGTCTCCTAGAGTCGCCTAAAGTCGGCCAGAGTCGTCTGGAGTCGTCCGGAATCGCCCGCAGTTGAGATGGTCTGTAGTCATCCGGAATCTTCTAGAGTTATCTGGAGTCAGAGTCACCCGGAGTCGGGGTCGTTCAATGTTATCCAGAGTTGTCTGGAGTCGTCCAGAGTTGTTCGGACACAGCTGGATTCGGGCAGAGTCCGAGTCGTCCGGAGTTGGAGTCGTCCAGAGTTATCCGGAATCGGCAAGAATTGGAGTTGGAACATAAAGGCCTCAATACAAAAACATTGCACCGGTCATCTCCTGCCAACTCCGGATAACTCTGACTCCGGAAGATTCTGGACGATTTCGGATGACTTCTCCGGATGAGGATCTTGATTGCGGGCGATTCTGGGTGACTTCAGACGACTCTGGCCGACTCCAGGCGACTACAGGCGACTCCGGACAGCTCCGGACGACTCGCAGTCTTAGATCACAGTCGTGAGTGCGCTCCAGAGAGCACACACCACTAATATGCATGCGAATTGAGGAAGTATGCTCGCGAATGGGAATTGAACACTGTTCGATCTTGTCAGATGCCAGCGCGTCTACCTAGTGAACCAGCGGCCTCCCACATATTAAACGTTGATAGAGGTTTCTTATTAGATTATTTAATGAGAGAAACAAAAACATACTTGTTTAAAAAATACCCAATAACGCTTGAACGTTTGAAATACAAAAAAAAACCCAAAAGGGTAATGCTGGTAGTATTTTTCGCTTCTATTTGTACATAAAGAGGCGAAACAAAATTTCAAACCCTTGGCAAACGCCTACAGTGCCCGGAAAAACCATCCAATTTTCTCATTTGATTATTTCCAATATGTACAATTCACCGTGATCGAACTTTGTTTTTTTTTTTTTATGTTCGGCACCGTTTGAGCCGTTCCTCGCTCGCACTGTGCTGCTGGGCCGGGCCGCCGGTACAACCTTTTGACCTACGCCCCCGCCCGGCTTCGCAAACCAATAGTAAATGCAATCATGCAAGCGAAGCAAAAACACTCCGATCGAACGAGTTGGAGGCACTGCCTGTGTGTGCCCTTTTTTCCCATTTAATACAAAACCGAAACAGAACTCCCAATCGATATTTTTCACTCCACACCCGTTTAGTGCTCGCGGGGAGAAGAGGGGTGGTTTAACACCCCTCGTTCGAGTTTTTCCTCGTACCCACACACACACCAACACATCCACCAGTGGCAGTAGTTGGTGGTCGAATCTGTCCAGCGCGAATAGGGCCCAGCATATATGTGCCGCACGTAGCGAGTACGCAGGAAGGTGAAACACAATTTAACAAAAAAAAAAAAAAAAACGTGCGCGAGATGAGGATAACGCAGAGGTTTGGGGTGGAATGAGCGGGGAGCCCTATTTTTTCATTTACGATCCGATTTTTCGTTGCGCACTAAGGTCCCGCGGTCCCGGTCAGCAATTCGATGGACGAATCGCGGTGGTTTTGGTGGTCGGGCCCGGGATGGTGCGTTGGACAACGGACGCGGCACATACATACGCGAACGCATTTCGCGAATTTATCCCCTTCATGTTTGGTCGCTAGTGCCCGCACCTCCCACCTCCCACCCCCAGCACCAATTCTGTTGTGTTCGATTCTCTGGCGCTTTTCCTCTGTTTTATAATGAAAAATCCGTTTTCTGTTCGCTTTTCTCTCTCTCTCTCTCTCCCTTTCTCTTTGCGTGTGGACTATGATAAGCCTGAAAAAAATGTAGGCGAAAGGGGACCACAGTACGGTGGTCAGCGACGCAATTCTGGTGGGTCGCGTTTGATGATGGACATCATTATAATTTAAAACGAAATTTTAAATAAAGTGCCCCGTGCGTGCTGCTCGGCACTCTCACACACCGCTGCCTGCATCGTCCTGCACTATGTACTTTCCCTCTTTTCTCCTCTTTGCTTCGATCCAATTAAGCATACTAATGAGACCTGCCACTGGGCGCGGGTGCGAGCAGGGGAATCGCGGTTTGTTTGGCACATCCCATGCATGCAGTTCTATGGCGGGACATTTTTGGAACCGCGCGCGGGGGAAGAAGCATGAGTTTTGCTGGGGAAAATCATCCTCATCAGCGCTTAAATCAGTTACTCGGGAGTGTGTGTGTGTGTGTTGTGTGTGTGAGAAGGACGCTGACCGGTGGGTGGTGAGGCGATATCGTTGGATATACAGGACAATCACTCCCTCAGTCCCCGTTCAATCGAAAGGATTAACTATACAGGCACAGCACGAATGAGCGAGAGATAGAAAGAGAGAGAGAGACAGACGGAGACAGTGCGAAAGCGAGTGAGAGAAAAAGTGCACACTGAATAACAGCAAGCGAAAGGATTTCACATAATAATGTCCCAACGATTCTCCTGCACCTGGCCCTGGACTCTGGGAGCGGCAGGACACATTTTCCTACTGCGCGGGGAAATAAGCGCGAAAGCGCGCGTAAATATATATACACACACGTGCACAGGGTATTTTGATGTTCGGGATGAAGGGGACAGAACGTGCTGTTTGATGCGTACAGCAAGCGGCGTATTGAATAATGCTGAAAAATTGCTGAAATAAAAAGAGCAGGTCCAGCCAAGCACACACAGACGCACACGCGCGAACTGAAGGCGGTTTTAGGGGTGGTCGAGAATTTTATATTGAGCTTATTTTTAATTATTCAGTTTCGAGTTCGAATTTAGTATTGAGAATATGTATTTTTAATTCGTTTCGAGCATTTTATATGATATTTTCCATTATTTATCTTACTTGGTTTTACGCATTTTGTTAGACTAATTACATCAATTTCCTTTAATTATTGTTATTTAGTAATTAATTTTGTTTTTAATATATTAATTGGTTTCAAAATAAATGAGCATATTATACTGCTTTAGTACATTTTATGCCTTTCATACAATACTCTAAAGTTTAGTAACTACTATTTATATTGATTATGTCTTTCTATATTTTGGTTCATTTTTCTATTTTTCAACCATCGTTTGCTTTAGGTATATTTTTTAATGAATTTGTTGGGTTTCTTCAACTGTTTTACTTACTTTGTTTGCTTACCTTCTGAAACAACAAATTCTTTATACCTTTGCTCTTGATTTTTTCATAATATGATTTCTATGGTTTGAGTTTTATTTTGTTACATTGTTTTTGTCAATTTTGTCTTCTTTTCCATGCAATTTTTCTATTGATGTGCTACTTCTAAGCTGTTTTACATTATTGTAGTGACTTTTTTGTAGAAAGACCTTATTTAGCTGTTTTTTGGTTTGTTATTATTCAACATGCACCAACTGTATATTAAGTAATTTCTAATTGGTTTATTTCTCATTTAAATAACTTTATAAGTTTAAGGTTAGTGGTGTCAATGGAAAAGTTGATATTTTTATCGAATAGGTCATAGTTCATATTCATATTTATATTTTAATTTATAAATGTATGATAATATTGTATGACACATTGTACATATCTACCGAAGAGTGTCACGTTTGGGAACGCTTGATGTTTGAGAATGATAGTGCACGTGATTCTGTTTGTTACCATAAAACGGACAAATAATGTTCAAGTCATAAAGTATTTGTAAAACATGTAGCAAAATACATGTTGCGTTCACAAGTACTTTGGAAATGTTTCATGATTTTCAATCAGTTAATATAATGATTAAATTTGGATTTGAAATCTATATTTATTTATATAATTTACATGAAAACAAATTAATAAGTAAAATAAAGATGTACAATAGGTTATTTACGATCGTTGAAAGTACATGGCCGCTAATAGGTAAATTGTGAGAAAAATGCACATTTGCTTGATTTCTCTTCGTAAGGTTCCGGATGTTCATGTTTTGACATTCTGTGTTTTTACGAGAATTCTAGTGAATTTCCAGTTAAAAACTCCAGTAAGACACATCCAGTTAGCGGTCACCTACTGTATACAATTCTAACTAATGCGTATCTGATATTTGATCCCTTATACTAAATCTAAATTTATGAACAAATGACGCTTTCCATTTCCCATCTCAAATCAAGTGTGGAGCGTCTAACGGACTCACCTCACACGCCTGTAAAGCACAAGGTCACGCGGTTTGTCAGTTTTCAGTGCGGCTGAATTTAGGGATGGAAGGAAAAAAAGGGCACCCAACCATCCCAGAATAGGCTGAAATGGGCTGGGTTTAGCCACCCTGCCCACCGCTTCCGAGCCTAAACTTTACAGCAGCGCGACTTCACCACCATCACAAGTTAGTTGATTTTATGACACGAATTTAGTTCGGAAATTTTATGAACTCTCGCTCGCTCTCTCACTGAATGAGCGGTGAATGGGAAGAAGAAAAAAAGGCCCCACTTTACTTTCTCCACTGCTCACGTGCACCCCCTGGGGTTGTGTGAGAAAAATTGGAAATTGAACCTGCGCTAGGACTACCCCCAGGCCACTAAACTGCAATGATAATGTACGAAACCTTTCTTGTCTCTTTTATTTTATTTTTTAGTTTCTTAAACGCCAGGCCACTTTTCCGACCAAGTAGCAGCCGAGGATTGTTTGTCTAACAGGTTTGTGTCCCTGTACCCCACCGGGAATGGGTGGTAACACGCTTGTCCTTGAGATAGAACACACATCGCCTTTGCCGGTGAGGCCGTCACCGTTCGCTAACGAGAAGCATTCCTTTATTTCTTGCAACAATTTTTATTAAGCAAATTGTTAAGAAACTCATCCACGCAAAACGGGACCAGGAGCCCAGATCGGCTCGGCGGTTGGAATTATATTTGTATTTTCGCACAAAAGTAGGAGAGAGAGATAAAAAACCAAAAAAAAAAAGAAGAAGTCACAAAAATCAGCCACAGAAAAAAGCGCCCTACCACACCCAACCATTGCTAGGGCTAATAAAATAAAGGCAGCAAAGAAGAAAAAAACAGTGGGAGGGGGGGGGAAGGTGAACATGGGAGCATACCCCACTCCCACACACGAACGTTTTACCTACGTGAGTGCGTGTGCGAGAAAGGGAGAATCGGCAAACCCTCCCCGTCTCCATCGGGAAAAAAGGGCCTTTTACAGAGTTTTCCGAGTGCGTAGGTTGTGGAAACCAGTTGGCCCGGCTCGGTCACCCCCCCCCTCCCCCCCGGCCCCTCCGGCGAAAAAAGGAGGACGAGACAGAGGTCAGGGGGTGTGGGGGGGGGATGGGGATGAAGGATGTTGGAGCAATAAAATGCACCTAGCTAGCGTCGTCGTGGTCGTGGTGTGTGCGACCGGCCCTCCGATGTCTGGTTTGTGGTTGTGTGAGCGACGGCGGATGGATTTAACCGAAAATATAAAAAAGGGGGTGGAACAAAAAAATGAGAGAGACTGAGAGTGAAAAACGAAAAAAAAGTCACACACACACACGCACACGAACAGCGAGAGCAAAAAGAGAGCCTGATCAAATCCAGCGTTGAAACATATGAAAAGTTTTATATAGGTTGGGCAACAACAAAAAAAAAACCCTCCCCCCAACTACACCTCCCCCTTTTTCTCCCCTGCCCAATGCAAGCAAATTTTTCGACCGATTCAAATAAGAGCTGCTTTACCGTCTATTAGTCTGGACAGACGATTAAATGAAAACTGTCAGCCAGTACCGAGGCCTACCCTACCCGGTCTCGTCACACGCCATCCTCCACCTCGCCGCATTCGGGCCCTTTCGCATATACTCAACATAATGGAAGCGATCTGCTGGTGTGGGTGCTGCTGCTACTGCTGCTGCCGCTCGCTGGCCGTTCTTTGTGCTTCGACGCATTTGAATGTGCGAAAAAATTAATGCGAAAAAATTGCACACCATATTTTTATCTCTTTTCGGCCTGGACTGGGAAAAATACTCAACACACACACACACACACATGCTGACGGTGGAAAATTTTATCGGAAAAGTCGCGGCCCACGGTGGTGCTTTCGGATCGCGGCCGGTCATCGATTTATGTACAAGCTGGATTTTGGGCCCTTGTTTTTTGCTGGCTCTTTCGCTGGCCTCTCCCTCTCCACCCAATGATAATGGAAAATGCAGGAAAATTTGTGAAATATAATATTGTGGATGCAGTTATTTTTTTCTTTTTTGGGAATTTTCCATTGCGTGTGGAGCGTGGCTCTTTTTCTCTTTCTCTCATGTTTGAAACCAAAAAAAAAACAGAGTAGTTGGTGTGAGTGAATTCTTTTTTTTTTTCCATCGCACACTTACACTTACACGCAGAAAGAGAATTTTTTTCTTGTTGATTGGGAATATGTTTTTAAAGAATATATTTTAATCATTGACAGTAGTGGAGAGAAAAACTAAACGTGCGTGTGTGTATCGGCAATTTTCTCTTTGCAAATCCAGCTAGAAAAGCATCTTCATTATCTATTGGAGTTTTGAAAACTTGCCCAAAAATAAAAATAAAAGACAGCTACCATATTTGGAAAAATGTTTCGAGCTCACCAGGGTCGGTCACCATCACCACCACCACCACCTTTCCCGTACGGCAATGTCCATTTGGATTCATCACATTACAGATTTTTTTCTCTCTCTCTCTCTCCCTTTTCCGTCCATGCTTCAATGTAGATGTGTTTGGGGGAAATTTTTTCGCGCTCACAGCTCCATGCTCTCTGGCGCGTTTTTTTTCTTCTCTCACTCTCATCCCCTCCCCGATTTCACACACAGACGCAGACACACGCTGACATTGAATTTTTTCAAAAAAAAAAAAACTCAATTTGATGTGTGGTGAAAATTGGTTCGAGAAGCCCTTCTTCTTGGTGATCAGCTTGTGGGGATAACCGTTTAGCTTGCGGAGTCGACAAAATGAGAACTGTCAAAAATTGCGAATGATTAAATTACTTCAAAATGATGCGATGTTTGGTTCGTGTTTTGACCACGAGCTGGCCACGAATAAAGAAGGTCAATGCTTCGGGTGAACCACTTCCTTGTGCAGCTACCAGGCCAGGTGCGGCAGTTTCTTTTCTCCTCCCATGGCAGAAGCTTCCCAAAAATTAAAAAAAAACTCCGAGAGTGGAACGGGAAATTTGCTAAATTTTGAAAAGAAAAATTTCCAGAGAGTCAGACCTTGAGCTACAGAGAGAGAGAGAGAGAGAGAGAGAGAGAGAGAGAGAGAGAGAGCGACTGGATGCACCTTTGTTGAAGAACCTTTTTTGTTTCTCTCTATACAGCATAGCTGTTTTCCACCGCGCGGTACCACGGCAACGGTTCGCGAACACGCCAAAAACAACATTGCAGTTTTATTTTACCATTTTTTCGTGCCTGAGGTGAAGCGAAGGGATGGAGCTGTTTCCTCCATATATGTCTGTCAGTGTGTTGGTGCCTAGGCTAGGGGAAAAATCGCGTCGATTTAGTAGAATAAAAAAGAATGCGCGCTCCGTTTCGGTTTTTCCCCCCCCGATATATGCAACATAAAAATTTGTGAGAAAAAAAAAACATACCACTCTCTCTATCTCTGTCACTCTACAGTTTTGGTTGTCGCGTTTGTTTGGTGGCTGTCATCCGCAACACATTCCCGCGTGTCCCAGACCTTCGGACGCGCGGACAAGCAACGGAACGTTGCGCATGGCAAGGAGGACGAAAAATGCAACCTGCTCCGGTCCCTTCCTTTACCGAGCCCGCCCCGCGCGGGCAATTGGCGAAAAAAAAACGTTGGCATTTTTTGGGGAGAACTCTGGGCCCAAAAAACAAAAGTCCAACTATGTGATCTATCAATGAGTTACCGAAACAAACGGTTCACTCACGGTATCGATGAGAGTGTGTTGCGTCCGATATATAATATGCTTTTATGGAGGAAAAAAAACCAAAGCGTACGCTTCCAGGTTTTATGTAAAAGCAGCTGCTGCGAAAGCAAAATCTGATCAAAGTAATTTTAACCTTTAACTCTATGTCCTCCTCATCCCCCCCCCCCCCTTTTGCCCTGTATGTGCATATATACATGTGTGTGTGTTTGCTACTGGTTAATGTGTTTAATGTTTTCCTCACTATTTTCATTTCGTTGCAGATGACGATAAATAAATGCTACCGATAATAACGTGAAACGGTAAGTCTGGCTGTACGGCGCGAAGCCCCCCAATTCCCCCCCACGACACTTGTAATTGAAATGTTTTACCACCATGGTTTATTTATAATTTTTACGTACGCTTATTAACTATTGAGTTTTAACCGCGTTTGAAGCACCCCTTTGCGTCAAACGCCATTAACACCGCCGACTGGTTTGATTCAAGATTGTGTGTATGAGCACGGCACGAAAGCAAATTTAATGAACATCTTGATTTAATGGCTTCGATTTGGTAAAATAATTAAGCATTCGATTGGTTGGAATGTCATTGAAATTGATGCAAAAAACTCCAATCTCAACTTGTTAAAGCAATGTTGTTAACGTGAAGACTCTGAGCTGATCCACAGTGCTGCTGTGTAGTTTGTTGTTTATCGCTCTGTAGCTCGCATGATCGTGACGGTCTCGTGGTACAGTCGTCAACTCATACGACTCGACAACATGCCCGTCATGGGCTCAAGCCCCGAATGGACGGTGTCCCCATACTACGTAGGACTGATTATCATACTTATGGGTATCCACCAAGACACTGAAAGTCAATCCAATTAGAAGTGGTACAAACAGACCTTTTACCGTCAACGGTTGCTGTGACAAAGAAGAAAAAGAAGAAGAAGAAGAAGAAGAAGAAGAAGAAGAAAATCATTTGATGTAGCTATTTTATGAATAAAAATTTAATTAAAGTAATAATTGTGATTAATCAGTATTGGTGTAAGGGTCATCCACACAAAGACCCAAAGTCTTTTTTATTCATTAATGAGAAAATATTGCTCATTGTAGGATTTCCAACCATTTATTGGTTGGTTCCCGTAGTTTTTAAGGGGTTTTTTCATGATTTATTCATTATTCCTTATATTTTTGGCTTATTCCCACAATTGATTGGTATCGTTCGAATGTCCATCAATACAATTGAACCAAAATGTTCTGGGTTACGCTTAATATTTTTTTATTTTTAATTTTGGTGACGTCACAACCGGATAGAGATATATAAAGGGTAGAATTAATATTATAAAATGTAACTTGTCTCAACCAAATGAGCTGAACCAAATGAGCGGGCAAAAATAAATAAATAAATAAAACAATTGAGGAATAAATAAATAAACAAATAAGGAAATACATAAATCTTGGGAACGAATCAAAAACGATGGGCTGCTACCAAGAAAATTCGGGAATCAACCAAAAAACCCTGGGAAATCCTGTAAGAACTATAGTATGTCGGTACTTTACAAAAGCTACTTATGCTTTTTCTAAAATCGTGTACTGATGTAAACGATTAATCGATAAGCATAATCGAATGCAAATATTAAATTCTGAAAATTCGAAAAAATAAAACAAACATTCAAACGTTCTTACCCAAACTGCAAATGCAAACGACCCCAAAAGGAACATGTGCCTTCCGAGCAACGCCTACACATGCACATTGCTGCTGTGCGTATAATTGCTCTGCCAACTTCAAACACGCCGATTAGCACGTGTGTGACCCGATATCAAACAACAAACTCTCTCCCTACTAGCACACATAACTTTCCTTCGTTTGCCGGTTTTTGCCTTCGAATCGAACGTCTGCAGCTTGTTTTCTTTCAGCCACAGAACTCCCCCCACCTCCCCCTACTACTCGCGCCCAGCTCGGTGTGTTCCCCTGCAAAACCTTTACCATTTTCCCTCTCTGAGTGCTCGCCATATTTCCATGTGTGCAATACGCTCGCTCGCTCGCGATCTCACCGGCAATGTTTATCTTGGCCGTCTCAATAATTTTCTTACAAAAACGCGCGCACACACACGTTCTAGTTAGGTGCTCACGGGGCTCAACGTGTTTGGCCCCCCCCCCCCCCCTCCCCATTCCCAGGGTTTCTCTCGCACGCTCAGGCGACTGCTCTCGCTAGAGTTTTC